>NW_021851887.1:409855-419264 GCF_003651465.1 Formica exsecta
CCGATATTGCATATTTACGTACAGACAATATTTATTTCCGGAATATGTTCAATATAATGATTGAAAATAGGATCGCGCGAAGTTTACTTGAAAACTTGTAACTGTCGTATATTCACACACCGACCCGATAAACTATATTTACGCACAGTACAAACGCCCGATAATTTTTTCGGCACTCCCGATACTTTTTTCGGCATTTCCAATACTACGCAGTTACTTGCAAACGATTTATTTGCAGTAATTTGAAACCGTGACTCGGATGCGACCGAGATGCAACAAATGATCTTTATGACGATAATAACATACCATAATTGACTATAACGGTCACAGTATTAATCACAGCGATCAATTGATTCCGTTTTTCTCGATATTTACGATGCCCGATCGCAATTAAATCTGCATTACACAAGCATCCCGACACTACAAACGATCGCGCGCAATACAAATCAGTGACACACTTCGTAGGCAATCGCGAAGACAGTTATACCAACCTCTTTTTCCGATTCCGTTAGAACTAGTCCGATTCCGAAATTCCAAGTTTATATTTAAATTAAATATGACTGTTATGACGTATACGTAGATTTGCGTAGATAGACTGCGCACTTCCATTGAAGAAAAAAATAGCATTTATATAGTTAAGAAAGAACAATAAAGAATTAAACATTTTCCTGTTCAAGGAAAAATAAGAAGAAAATCGAACAAAAACTCTTTTGATTTTATATTATTTTCTTGCTAATGTTGTCTTTATACTTGCAATGGCAGTGCGCAGTCTATCTTATGTATATAAGTCTATGGCTCTAACAGAATTGGAAGCCGCGATGTTCAGCAATGTTCAGATATCTCCACGCGCGCGTTAATGGTGTGATGGCGATCGTTATAACATTGAATTCCGTGTAATGCAAATCGAATCGCGATCGAACATTGCGAGTATTGAAAAAACGAAGGAAAGTATCAATTGAGTTGTGATTAATACTGTGATGGTCATAATTATGTTACGGGCGCGTTAAAATACTATGATATTAACAATTAATATATCATTTGTCTCATATCACATCCTTTATAATTTTAAGTTATTAAGAATAAATATCGTGTCTTCAAATAAGCGTATAGTATCGGGAATGCTAAGAAAAGTATCGGTCGAATGTCGTAATATGCGTAAATACAGTATATCGCGTGGTAGTGTAAATGTGTGACAGTTTCGTCAAGTAAAAACTCCGCGCGACCGTAACTCCGAGCCTCATTAAAGTGAGTATAATAAAATTTAATTACCGAGTTTAATAAAATTAAATTACCGAGAATAAATATTTTCTGCAAGTAAGCATGTAATGTTAAGAATACCGAGAAAAGTCGAACGATTGACGTATTCTGCATAAATACAATATGTAGATCATTAATAGTGGAAAAATATGCGACAATTCTATAAAATAGCTATCGCTCAAGCATTGTTAAAGGAATTAATAAAATAATAAATGTTTATTATGTAAAAGGTCTTCTTGCCAATGTTTTTAAGACTCATATCTTATGTATTTCGGGCTATAGAAATCTGCTCGAAAAATTTATCGCTCTTGTTTGTTTTCTTTTTTTTTTCTTTTGTAAATAACGAGTCACATATATATTGTTCAAAATCAGTTTTTACGCCTGGAAATAAATAAAATATATATTTTAAAAAGCTGGAAAGCAGCTCTTATATAAATTTATCGTTCTTTGTCATTTATCACACAGTTAAGAAATAAGATATTAAATAAATACAAAACTGCACGAATTGAAACACAAAATATTTTTGAGAGAGAGAGAGAGAGAGAGGCAGATTATTCATAAAACAGAATTGGAAAAAGATTACAATTTAACATTCTTAAAAATATTAATTATGATATTTATCACGTTGGTTAAACAATCACGTTGTGTTAAAAAATTATTTAATGAGAACTAAAGATATGTTAAACGTTATGTTAAACATATTATTCGAAAGTTAGCATTACTGATTTGATCTAATTTACTAATAATTATAACTTTATTTTTCTCAAATAATTTTCAATCATTTGTCATAAAAATGTTGTCTAAAAGTCTAGAATTAAATGAATTAAAACATTTATACAAAAATGCAGCGCGTAGCCAATCGTTACAATCTCTATTATATGCCATTGCATAAAATTTATCAAAAAGGTCAATATTGCTTGTGTTTAGGGAATGGTCAATCCCCAGGCTTGCATCACGTCCTTTTGGCTCATGGGCCACAATCTCTTCAACAACGTCCATCCAGTTTTCTGCGTGCTTAGCAAATATTGATTTTCGGGATCGTGCAAATACGAGTAAGCGCCCATTATCAAACTCTGACACATCCTGGCGCATACGCTGATCTTGAGAATTTTCTTCTCCACATCGGTCAACTTTCTTACCTTCTCGTAACCCTCTATGACGTGTCTGCCCATTCCTACGTTGGCCGATTGCAAGATCATGTAACAGAGAACTATAGCCAATTCGAAAATGCGACAAGCTCTGTGACAATCTCCGAAATCGATCACGGCGGCAATATCCTCGCCATCGGAACTCATGATAATGTTATGTTCGTTCAGGTCACCGTGTATGATCCCTTGCTCCAGTCGGTCCATGATCGGTAGTACTTCTTTCTGGAAGGTGACGATCACGTCATGCACCAGTTGCTTATCCAGTGAGCTCTTGATTGCATATGTGAATTGTTGAATTCGAGGCACTGAAGTGAACATCCATAATGTTTTGTGATTATCATAGGCGGGATGATTGAAACCCACGAGGATCTCATCTATCTTGGCGGTAAAATTTCCAACCTTGTGCAACAGTTTATCAGTCATCTTCACATTATATAGAGATTCACCGGGACGGTAGATCATTAATCTTACGGCATATTTCTCCATAGTGTTGTCGCTTCTTAGATTTTCCAGGGAAAAGTAGGCACCGTTAACGTTCTTGATTGGTAACGAACAGCAAATGTTACGTTGATTGAGAAAAATCATTAACTCGGTCTGCGCCTCTAGCACATCTGTCTTCCGGGAATCCAAAGAGTTGATCACCTTGAGAACATAGCCGGCCTTCTCCGTGCTGGTAACGTGCGGATTCGCATGGGTCTCGTCGCACAGCACGTGATAGTTACGATCATCATAAGCATTTAATTCACACACGCTCGTCGCCCTCATGCCGTAGAGTTGTTCCAATAGGGCGACCGCCATCTCCTCGGTCACGGGCGGACGTATGCGTTGACCCGGTATGAGTAGGGTGTCGTTGTACTCCATGTTGCTGCGATGTACGCGGAACAAAAATAGCCGCGAGTTATTAAGGGGGAGAAGCCGGGTCGATGAAAAAGAGAAATATATATATCCCCTACGAAGAGAAGTTGATGAGTAAAGTCTCCGCTGGGATATCTTCTTTGTTCTTCGAGCGATAAATCGTCAAATACTGCACAGATAAGCAATGGCTGTAATATTTGATATGTTGGTGTGTAAGTGTAAGAATAAATTATCAATTGACATTAAAAAAACATCAGAACAATAAGCACACAGAGAGAGAGAGAGAGAGAGGCAGATTATTCATAAAACAGAATTGGAAAAAGATTACAATTTAACATTCTTAAAAATATTAATTATGATATTTATCACGTTGGTTAAACAATCACGTTGTGTTAAAAAATTATTTAATGAGAACTAAAGATATGTTAAACGTTATGTTAAACATATTATTCGAAAGTTAGCATTACTGATTTGATCTAATTTACTAATAATTATAACTTTATTTTTCTCAAATAATTTTCAATCATTTGTCATAAAAATGTTGTCTAAAAGTCTAGAATTAAATGAATTAAAACATTTATACAAAAATGCAGCGCGTAGCCAATCGTTACAATCTCTATTATATGCCATTGCATAAAATTTATCAAAAAGGTCAATATTGCTTGTGTTTAGGGAATGGTCAATCCCCAGGCTTGCATCACGTCCTTTTGGCTCATGGGCCACAATCTCTTCAACAACGTCCATCCAGTTTTCTGCGTGCTTAGCAAATATTGATTTTCGGGATCGTGCAAATACGAGTAAGCGCCCATTATCAAACTCTGACACATCCTGGCGCATACGCTGATCTTGAGAATTTTCTTCTCCACATCGGTCAACTTTCTTACCTTCTCGTAACCCTCTATGACGTGTCTGCCCATTCCTACGTTGGCCGATTGCAAGATCATGTAACAGAGAACTATAGCCAATTCGAAAATGCGACAAGCTCTGTGACAATCTCCGAAATCGATCACGGCGGCAATATCCTCGCCATCGGAACTCATGATAATGTTATGTTCGTTCAGGTCACCGTGTATGATCCCTTGCTCCAGTCGGTCCATGATCGGTAGTACTTCTTTCTGGAAGGTGACGATCACGTCATGCACCAGTTGCTTATCCAGTGAGCTCTTGATTGCATATGTGAATTGTTGAATTCGAGGCACTGAAGTGAACATCCATAATGTTTTGTGATTATCATAGGCGGGATGATTGAAACCCACGAGGATCTCATCTATCTTGGCGGTAAAATTTCCAACCTTGTGCAACAGTTTATCAGTCATCTTCACATTATATAGAGATTCACCGGGACGGTAGATCATTAATCTTACGGCATATTTCTCCATAGTGTTGTCGCTTCTTAGATTTTCCAGGGAAAAGTAGGCACCGTTAACGTTCTTGATTGGTAACGAACAGCAAATGTTACGTTGATTGAGAAAAATCATTAACTCGGTCTGCGCCTCTAGCACATCTGTCTTCCGGGAATCCAAAGAGTTGATCACCTTGAGAACATAGCCGGCCTTCTCCGTGCTGGTAACGTGCGGATTCGCATGGGTCTCGTCGCACAGCACGTGATAGTTACGATCATCATAAGCATTTAATTCACACACGCTCGTCGCCCTCATGCCGTAGAGTTGTTCCAATAGGGCGACCGCCATCTCCTCGGTCACGGGCGGACGTATGCGTTGACCCGGTATGAGTAGGGTGTCGTTGTACTCCATGTTGCTGCGATGTACGCGGAACAAAAATAGCCGCGAGTTATTAAGGGGGAGAAGCCGGGTCGATGAAAAAGAGAAATATATATATCCCCTACGAAGAGAAGTTGATGAGTAAAGTCTCCGCTGGGATATCTTCTTTGTTCTTCGAGCGATAAATCGTCAAATACTGCACAGATAAGCAATGGCTGTAATATTTGATATGTTGGTGTGTAAGTGTAAGAATAAATTATCAATTGACATTAAAAAAACATCAGAACAATAAGCACACAAATTGCAATCCACTAACAAAAGTATGTATCAAAAGCTGATATTATTGTGGCAAAATGATAATATCATTATTAATTGTTTTAACTTAATACTTATAGATTTCTTGTGCAAACGATATATATAATTATTAGATTATATTATTATATTAGATTATTTTATTTATGATATATATTTTTAGCATCTTAAAAATATAAAATTTTCATTAATAAGATAGATAATTATATAAATAATTTAGATAATTAATTCAAAGAATTAAGATAATTTATTTAAAGAAAGTTAATTAATTAATTAACTTATTTAAAGTTATAGATAAATTTACGATATTATACTTTTTAAATATTAATATCTAAAAAAAAATATTTCTTTGCAACATAATTTTTTTTCATTTAGCAAGCATTAATTAAAATTTTTATATTATATCTCATGTTTTACGTATATTTTTTTTTAAATTACCTTAAATAATGTATATTTCTTTTAAATAACAAAAGCAAAAATAGAAATATGTATGAGCAGAGCATGTATGTAAATATATTACTTACCCAGCAGATGCGTGTTTATACGGTCAAAGGAAACGGCATACTAAGTTCTCAGACAGACCGAGCAGTTTACCAAGTTAAACGAGCGATCGTATGCGCAGCAAGTGTAATCCATGCTCCAATCATCATTGACATTTAACACAATGGAAGGGTGCAAACGCACAATGATATTCACATTAGCAGTAATTGGGCGTGTAACACGACACGGCTCTATGTCGCGATGACTAAGAGACACAGAGTCTTATCAAGACTTTGATAAAACCGGAGATATGCGTAAAGGATGGAGATCTACCTGATAGCTCGCGAGAGATTTGCTGAATCGAATGAGTTATTTGATTTGAGAAACACTGATCGGACGACGCGACCGAACTCGTTACCGTTCTTTCGTAAAGGTTTTGATACGGTATCGATATGATCGATAAGGATATTGATAAGGATATTGCGAGTTAGATAATTTATAAAATAATATCAAATCCATTTTTTTATATTTGTTACAATAAATTTATATTTATGAATAATTCCTTTTTATATTATATGTCACTTTTTTCTCTATAATTCTATAAATACAAAAGAAATATATAAATTTCTTAAAATATATATGATCAAAGAAAAAAGCTTTATTGCATATATACAAAGGAAAAATTTAAAAGTTGTTCCGTTTAATCCTTTACACATACTTGACAAAATATATTAAATTTGGAAATAAAGCAATTTTAAATTTTATATCGTATATATATATATGTATGTGTGTGTGTGTGTTTGGAAATAAAGCAATTTTAAATTTTATATCGTATATATATATATATATATAAATTTTGTATCGTATATATATATATATGATACAACATTTAAAATTGCTTTATTTCCAAACACACACACACACACACTCACATATATATATATATATATGTATGTATATATATATGTTTTTTGTAGATATATAAATCTTTTTAAAACAAGATTATTTGTAATATAAATATTTATAAATGTAACTTTTTCCCTCATATTCAAAAAAATCATCACAGTTCTTTTTTATACATTTGGAATAAATTCATTTCTCCATTAACAACTGAAAACAAGAGTCAAACGTACACAAAGCCGGCGGTATTTTCTCCATCAATCTTATGATATTTAAAGCCTCCAGTACATATTTTCGTTTCTTCAATTCATGTATAAGTATTTTTGTATTTTTCTCAATATCAGTTAAAGATTCATTTATAAAGACATGTTCAATTATCTGATTATACACAACGTGATCTGGGCTAAATAATACAGTTAAGTCATTTAGAAAAAGTTTTTCCAGTATTAATGGCGGTAATATGACAATCTAGAAGAAATAAAATAAAATGAATCATTGATGTCAATTTAGAGATGTCTTAATTATTCACATATATAATAGAGGCTGACCTGCCGTTGTTGTTTAATAAGGTCTACAGTTTCTTTGTGCATAGACGTATCCTCGGAACATAATCTTATATAAAGACTTTGTACAAAACTGATGTGATCTCGTTCGATCTCCAAGAACTGCTTGAGAATCTGGATCACAAACATTTCAATAAATAATGCATTAAATTACACCTGTAAAAGAAAGAAAATTATGTGCATTACAGTACCTCGTTAGGTGCTAGTAATCCAATGAGTTCTTCATATTCTTGTAATATTCTGTTTCCAAAATTAACGGTATCTATTTTCGTAATCAACGCAGTTATCAGTTTCATCATTTTTAAAATCGGATGATTATCCAATGTGATATGTTCTGGCATATTAAATCTCGGCCATTGCAATACGATTTCTTTCACTTCCTGATATTGTTCTAAATCGTTAATTTGAATTAACAGTTTTTGAAATAATTTAAATCGATCTTCCTCTGTTACACATTTAGTAATGGCGTGATCAATTAGAATAACAGTTTCTTCTTGCGAAATTCTTTCGGATCTAATTTTATCCTGCTCATCAATAGTTGCTTCTGTGCTATCGTCAGAAAAATCACCCCAATCATCTGTCCATTCTTCAGTATCAATTATGTCAGAGGTAGTAACTTTTTTTAGATCTTCACTTTCGTTAGAATTCGGATTATTAATATCGATCTGTTTTGCAAATTCTTGTCCTTCATTTTTGAGTTTTGTTGTTTCTTCCATAGTCTCTTCAGAATATATACAAGTATTATCTTCTTTCAGTTCTAATGTAGTTATATCTATTACTTTTGTTTGTTCCGTGTTAGTATCTTGTTCTCCATTGATTAAACTTTGCCAATATCGTAATGCTTTAACAATATCGCATTCTTCAGAATTTTGTGCCACAACTATCATATTTCTTATTAGATCTAATGGTTTGTATAAATATAATTTCTCACAATTAGTATACAATTTCTTATACAGTTCTAATGAATAATAATAAAGAGCTGTTTGTATATACAATTCAGTTTGTGGCAAGCTTACAAAGACTTCTTGAGCATCCAAAATGTGATCTCTATTTAAACTCAATAAATACGTCATACCAAATAACCAATCGTCTGCTATAGTATGCTTTGCACATTCTAGGAGTACTGAAATTAATAAAATAATCTCGTATAACTTCTTTACTATAGATAAACATAATTCGTGTTTACAATTAAAGTTTTTATCAACGTAAATTCTCTCTTATAACAATGTGATACTTACAATGATTAATGTCGCTTACTTCTAATCCATAACAAGAAGATTCACTCAACATGGTTATTCTCAAAAGTGCCCGACAACATTTCAATTTTGTATTCTGTATGTCTACCATAGAATATTTGTTGTATTGTGTTTCAGTAATACTTGTCTTACACATTTCATGCAAAGACTCATAAAAGCATGGAAATGTTTGGAGATTTGCATTTCCCGTGTTTTGTTCATTCTCGGTTTCATATTGCATATTATTTTCTAAATTGTTTGTGAAATTAAAGTTCAGTCTAGATTTCCAAAAATTGGTATCACTTATATTTTTTATTAAGCCAAATGTAGATTCTTTTACAATATTAGCGGAACTTTTTACAATTTCTGTTGAAGTTTCCAATATCTTTGGGACAAACTCTTTCATTTCTACTTGTGGCTATAAATGATAATAAATAAATCATTGTAAATTATAATAATGTTATGTTATATACCTTAAATTATAAAAAATATTATTAGCATTGTATTATTTACTAAAAAAAAATTCTTTTACCGTTGTCATAGCATCTGTAAAATCATCTTCGCTTTCACTTTCTTCACCTTTGGAACTTTCAAATTCAGCAGATGGCATCCACAGTTCCAAATTTTTATGTAGCATTTGTATTTCGATCAAATGCATGTGTTCTAAAGCATTACCTAATATATCGCTAGAACCATTATTTATTGCAAACCATAAACACTTTTGTTTAACTTTTAAATCCTGATAATTATTGCAACATCCTAAATTTAAACAAATTTTCCAAATAGGAAGATAATTATTTTGTGCTAATTGTGTACATATTATAGCACATGTATTATAATCTTCAATCTGTAGAGCAAAAAATTACGATATATTACAAAATTTTTATATTTCCATCTTCAGAAATATTGATTTGAAATCAAATACATACAAATATAAT
>NW_021851887.1:419790-425472 GCF_003651465.1 Formica exsecta
AATATATCTTACCTCAAATGCTTTCTTGGCTATTAGTTCTAAAACCTTTCCTTCACGAAGTTTTTTGTTATATCCTTCAATTCGTAAATAAGTTGCTAATGTCAATAATCTCTGTCGACTTTTATAAGCGTCTCTTTGATTATTTAAACAATGTTCAATTAAGGTTAGCTTATCTACTGTTAATCTAACTTGAAGAGGTAATATATCAACATTGAATTCATTCAAAATTTGAAGCGATTTAATTAGATCATATTCTTCTTTAATTTTGATATTGTCATCTTCAATAAGACGAAGGCAAGTTCTATAACAATTATTTATGTATTCATAATATTTAAAAGTAAATTATATAATTTTATATATGTTGTATGTTTGCATGCATGTGTGTGCGTGTGCTACATTAGCGAGAGATACTTACTTAGCCAATTCCATATTTGGATCAATAAGTGTTCTTGAACTGTTAAAATATTCTTTGGTTGCTTCCAATATAAGATCAATTGCTTTCTCATAGGATACTTTTAGCATAGATTTCTCGTCTTTCTCGGTTTCTATCAAGGTGGCACAATTTTGAATGGTAGACTTGATTTTTGAAACTAAACGGGCAGAAACACATATTTCAAAACAGATTTCAGCAACAACACAGGAAAAAATTGATCCATGTATTTCCAACATATCGCTTAATAATTGCGCCCATTCATTTTCATCTGGAGGTGGCAAACTGAAATAATGAATATATTATTTAATTGCTTTAATTATCATAAAAATATTTTAAAACTGTAAAAAATTATATGGTTTGTGAGGATATTTTATGTTGAGTCGGCAAGTGCCGCAATATATCATTCAAAGTCTGTATAATCTTGCTTAGATTTTTTTAAAAACAAACTAATTTTTATTTTATTCATTTTTATATATTTTGCATACCTTTTACTAAAGCTTCTTGCCATTTGATTTAATAATAATCTAGCGATGTCGGGATTATTTTTATTCTTTTGTATGAATTTTAACGTTGTTTTCACACCATATTTGTTTAGACATCTAATGCAATCAAGTTCTTCTTCAGATTCTTCTAATAAATTGTACATTGCATTTGTCCTTTTACCATTATGATCTTTCGATATCGAATCTAAGATATTTTTAGCTTTTTCATACATATCAAGATCGTCACAACTATATATACAATCTAAAGCTAAAGTAGTAACATCATCTATCATTTCGATTATCTCAGTATCCTGTGTCTGTTTTAAATATTCGAAAAATTTAACTGGTAACATCAAATCGTCTTTGCTTAAACAAATTAGATAATCACTCAGTAAATGTTTTTCAAGATCTTCATCCTACAATTTGAAATAATATCATTATATATACATATATATAATTTTTAATTATTTATGAAATATGATTATACATACATATAAATATTGATGTCTTCGTTTAATGAAAGGCAACAAAAATTTCTTTATGTTTTCCACAAAATTAATTTCAGTCGATGTACTCATCAAGAGTTTTATTCTCTCAATGTTATTTAATTTCTCTAGTTTGTCTAATGACATATCCTCTAGATAAATATTATACACAAGATCACTTAAAGTTTTCAAATTTAATAATAAATCTTCTACACCATTAATATTATGAGATTTTGCAATTTCAATTAATTGCAAAGCATTATCTACTAAAGCACTATTTTTTTCAATTTCATAAGCACGTGTTTTATACCACTTTTGTAATAAGTCTAGTGTAAGTTGTGTATTTCTAAAAATAAAACAAAGACAATTAAATAATATATCATTACAATAAATGCAAATAATCTTATATAACAAAACCTTTACCGATATATTAGTAAAGATGGATCTAATTCATACAACATTTCTGATCCATCATCTGTATTCTCATTTATTATTTCATTAAACTCATATTTTTCTGACCAATCTTTTTGTCGTAGTTCACGTTGATCTAACAAAAATAATTGACCTTCTAAGTCACATTCTGGTAGAAGTTTCTGATAGTCTAATGTATTTAGAGTTTCTGGGAAAAAGCTAATAATTGCCAGCCAATGAGGCAGCAAACTTTTTCCATAATAGGTAAACATAATTTCGACACTTCGGAAATCGCAGTCTTTGGCGAATCTGTATTTAAAAAAAAAATATGTATGTATAATTAGATAAAACTATATATTTCACAAATTAGTGAAAAAGTATGTGAATATATTTATACCTAATTGCATTTTCAACAGCTGATAATCTTCGAAATTCCTCATAAAATTCTTTCTTATATTTAAGTGATGACTCCAATATAATTTCATATATGAGCAATTTATCTAAATAACTTAAAAGCTTCCTTCGATATCTAATTAAATCATTCTGGGCCTCAGATAAATTTTTTATATCTATTTTTTCAAGCATCTCATTTACTTTCTGCACCTATTAAATTTTTTCCAAATAAAATGTTAATTTACATAGGTGTTCTTCTTGAAATTACTATGCATTTTGTAAAATTTATTATCTTTTACTCACCTGTCTTAAATTTACAGTGCTTTCCTCTAGTGCTTGCCAATCGTCTTCTATATCGGGAGTTACAATTTTATCATTGTCGCAAATATCGATAGCTATTAAAGTCTCTAAATTTGCAGCTTTCAATCCGAAATTCAATAGTTCTCTTGCAGCTTCCATAGTATCAGGGACACGTACCACACATTCGTTTAAAACCCAAGATCTTTTACTTATTTTACTTAAATGTTCTGCAATGGCATTCAAGGATAATTCCGATTTTCTCCATTGTGTTTGATATACAAGATCTGTGTCCAAATTGTATATGTTTGCTAAAGCTAAAGCTTCTTCATATTCCTAAAATATATATAATTTCGTTATATATTTAGTTATATTTAAATAGATATTTATATAGAAATCTGCATTAAATAATTGAGTTTAATCAAATTATGTATACACCTCAATATCTATCTTTCTAGAATAAAGCTCTTCTGGGGTCGTACTCTTTACACCCAAAATTCGATAAGTTTGATGCAATACTTTCAACTTCCTTCTTTTCGGTTGAAATCTTTCAATATCAGTTATTGAATATAATGTACTTTGTAGCAAATTCGTAGTATAATTTAATATAGTAACAGGTTTCAATTCATCATCGTCCTTCTCGCTTTCTGATGATGCTTCTTTATTGTAACATAAAACAAATTTGCTTTTATATTTTCTATATTCATATAATAATTTTTGTATTTTTAATATAAGAATATTTAATAGTAGATTTTAGTTAATAAATTATATCATTTCAATAACAGAGGATAATGTTATTGCATAAACAGAAAGAGAAATAACAAAGATATACAAAATAAACAAACCTAATAAATGGCCATCGTTGGATTCTCTACTTCGTTTTTTACTTGTAATAAAAGTTTCACAATCTAAACATAAAAATCCTTTCTCTGAACCAAGTTCGCATACTTGTGGTTGTCCTGCCAAAAACTCCGGACTAATACCTAATAATAAATTTTTTAAATTCCAAGTGGAGCAGACTGAAGTTGATCCCGAATATCGAGCTATTATGATAGCCTTAGAAAAAAATATATATTTTATAAAAAGATATATTTATATAGAATGTATATATATTATATTTATCAAACTTAATTCTTTATTCTTTAAAAAATACTTATATAAATCGTATATTATCGTATTGTACATAAATAAAATATGTTACCTGATCAGACCACCATCCAATATCTATTGGATGAAATTCTGTAAATCCTGGTGGAAATTTTTTAGACTTTGTAAGTCCCAAAGGATTAGGTATATTATATTCTGGCTGCTCAGATAATTTCCACTTTTTTTGTAATATTAAATTTGGCAAACCCCACAGTGAGACTGAGCCATCCGTATGCAAGCATACCAGAAAATCGCCATTTGGTGAAATTTTTATTGTAAATATATATGATTCTGGTTGAAAGCTAAAGATGGGAATTATATTCCATATAGAAAAGCGTGAGCTGCTGGTAGCAGAATTTTCAAATGTAAATGATAATTTAAAGTATGGATAATCATCCAAGAGTCGCCACGAAGTCAGTCCAGATTCAGATGCAGTAGACTGAAAAAAAATGTATAAGTACATCTCTCTCTTGCAACCTCTCTTTCTCTGCAAAATTGTATATAATCATGTATATATAAAAAATAATTTATAGATATATTTACCATTAATTTTTGCGTTATCATATTTCCAGCGACATAAAACAAGTTGTGCTTTTCATCATAGGCAACCGTATTAATACCGTTTTTGTAAAAATTCCCAAAAGAGAAATCATAATTTATACTAAAACCATTTGTCGAAATGTGATAGGATCTGAGAAGCCCACTATATGAAATTAAAATAAATTCATAAGTCCATTTCTCATTCTTTATTCTTGGCTTAAGAAATAGCATAGATGCTATTGCATCACCAGCTTCAAGAATCTGAGGATTTTGTGAAATTGTTTTTGGACTTATATTGAAGATGTTATTTCCCAATGCATTGTAAAAAGACGTATAACCACTACTTGATGCTAATACTAAGATCATTCCATCGGGACTCCATGCAATTTTACGCCATTGAGGGAAAGCATCTTTTGGAGCTAAAAAATTAAATCATTTTATTCATAAGTGACACAACTAAAAAAATAACATAGCTACTAAAAAAAAAGAATACATATTTGTTAGGGAACATTATAAATACATTGATAATATTATCATGTTATTTACCAGATGCCTTGCCTACTACAGAGGAATATTCATCTTTCGCTTTTCGTATCTCAATAACATTCTCCTGTAAAATAGCAAGTACACGACCATGATCTCCAACAGCAAATTTCCATGGTAAGGTAAGACTAACTTGCAGCGAGATGCTTTCAGGTAAAGAATACCTATTGTTAAGATATCTGAGAGCATTTTTTATTGTGCCAGTAGCTGGGAGAATAGCTGCATCATTCTTACACTTCTAAAAAAAATATAAAATATTTTAAATATATAGCTATATATATATTTATGATAATATATTTTTTGATGTATGATGTATCTGCACATATTGAATTTCTACTCACTATTAATTCTGGTTCTTGTTTGCGAACAAAATATTCTAATAATTCGTACAATATAGGCTCGTTTGACGTTTCATTGAAATTGCTCATCTTGTTACCATAAACATAATCTATATGATTAAAAACGCACAATAAATTCACACATTGAACGATTTAGTGGCTCTATATCTACATCTATATAAAGTCTGTTCGTTTTACTTGCACTTTCTACACTCAGGATCTTCCTTTCTTTGCGCTCTCAAACGATCAAATGTCAAATATATATCCCTCTCGTTTCAAGTGCAGAAATTTCCGGAGGTTGCAAGCAAAATAACAATCTATATATGCATATATGTATGATGTATATATATGTACATACATATATATAAATCCATGTGCGAGATAAGGTGGAAATGAATGATAGCATGTAGCATATCCACGATCCACGATAGTATTTCACATAGTTTGACATGTATGTATATATATGAATCGATATATTTATATACGTATAATTAAAATATTATATGTGATTGATATGATTAAATACAATCCGAATCTCTCATGAAAAATTAATATTAATAAATAATCTTCATTTGAAGATTACTTTGAGAACAATTATCAATAATATTGCGTGT
>NW_021851887.1:425850-437066 GCF_003651465.1 Formica exsecta
GGGAAAGATAGTGAATATATAATAAAAAATTATAATAAAAATTCATTTTTGCTTCGTAGAGCAAATTAATTAATGTTTGTAATCTTGGCAATTTTTTTGTAATATTTAAGAAATGCATCTGTTTGTTTAATTATATGATTTATATTTGTAAAAAAAAAAAAAAACTTTGATGTCGCATATTAGGAAAGATTTAAAAACGAGATCTACCGCCTGCGCTTGCGCATATGCGTAAGTCAGCTTTGTTCGTCAAAGGCACTGAACAAAGTTACGTTGTTATATCGTATAACATCTATGGTCTAGTTTCCATCGAAGTATTAATTCGCATCTAGTGCGGCCTAGGACTAAATTTAAGTTAATGGAAATACGACTGACTGCGTACATTTCACTCTCACTCCAATCTACAAGCTTTGTCGAAGTGGCAGCGAATTGACACGAAATTTAGACGGTGGAAACGCTTGAAAGTAAATGGTGCCAACCTTTACTTTTCATTATTTCGTAATCATCAATATATAGTCGATATATAGTCTATATGTTGATATTCGTAACAGTTACCGTTCGTTCGTATTAATTATCAAAATGGAAAATAAACGAGAAATTTGTCAAGAATGATGTTTACTTACATTCACAAGCAAATGTTAAGTTGGCTCTACTGAAATATCAATCTTCCTCGCTTCTATTCTACTTCCAGTGGAAACAGTGCGTTAAATTCGATGCGCACCGAAACCCGAATCGGATTGACGACTTCGGTGAAAACTAGACCTATGTTATATAAATGCTATGCTGCAGTCTGTGGTACAGTGTACAGTGTCAATGGCGTCTGTGCATAAGCAATTTCAAAATACGATTTGGTTGGATTTGATATAACCGTCGCTATCAATAAGGAGGTGTGAAAATTTCTGCTGACATTTGTGATTGATAAGAACCTGCGAAATGTCAGATGGCGAGGATGATTTCATGTGCGAAGAAGAGGAGGATTATGGCTTGGTAAGTTTTCCTTCGAAGATTATGCGAGTCTTAGTTTTGATTATTTTTCCGGCTCGCGGTGAGGTTAGGATTCTTGGAGCTGTCTATGTAACATTTAAAAATAGTTCGGGAGATGCCTTGTGAAAGGTCTTCTTCCATAATAAACTCCGTCCGTTGTTGAAAATCTTCGATTTTGTCCTGTGCAAATATGTTCGATCATTTGTTTATTTAGGTTATGTTCAACGCTTTTTCTTTAGTATTTTACTAGTATATTATTATTCGGCGAATATATTATAATTTTAACTGTTTTCTAATTATAACATATATTTTTTAGGAATATTCTGAAGATTCTAATTCTGAACCAGATGTAGATTTAGAAAATCAATATTATAATAGTAAAGCTCTCAAAGAAGATGACCCGAAAGCCGCTCTACAAAGTTTTCAGAAAGTATTGGATCTGGAAGGGGGGGAAAAGGGAGAATGGGGTTTTAAAGCTTTAAAACAGATGATCAAAATTAATTTTAAACTGGTATATGTCAAAAATATATTAGTAATATTGAGCATCCTATTCATTCAGCTTTGATTATATGTTATGAATTAAGAGAATGATCTTTTTAGTCCAATTACAAGGAGATGATGGCGAGGTATAAACAATTGTTAACTTATATTAAAAGTGCAGTTACTAGAAATCATTCGGAAAAATCAATAAATTCTATATTGGATTATATTAGTACATCAAAAAATGTAAGTACATGCAAATAAGCATGTCATATATTTTGTACTTTTATAAATTTGTTGCATTGTATTTAAATGATTTTATTAAGTATTTGCTTGAATTTTTTATTCATTAAACTTTCTTATTTATACAAATTTTTTTCAATTCTAAAGAATGGTGGGCATTTTTTTTTAAGATGGAATTATTGCAAGATTTCTATGAAACTACATTAGATGCATTAAAAGATGCAAAGAATGATAGGTTATGGTTTAAAACAAATACAAAATTGGGAAAACTATATTACGATCGTTCAGATTTCAATAAATTGGCAAAAATACTAAAACAACTTCATCAAAGTTGTCAGGTATGTATGTTTGTATATATATATAACAACGCATTTCAAACATATAGTACACACATATATATATACTTATGTATGTATTTAACATGTATACATATATTTTTTAGACTGATGATGGAGAAGATGATTTGAAGAAAGGAACACAATTATTGGAAATTTATGCCTTAGAAATACAAATGTATACAGCACAAAAGAATAATAAGAAATTGAAAACACTTTATGAACAAAGTCTTCATATTAAAAGTGCTATACCACATCCATTAATTATGGGTGTGATCAGAGGTAAAAATATGAAAATTTGTTAGAAATAACAAGATTTATACATATATTGTTGCTATATATATTGTTACTATATTTTTATAATGTGCATATATACTATTCAGAACATTAAAATAATAAAATGCTTGTATCTTTTTTCCAGAATGTGGCGGTAAAATGCATTTAAGGGAAGGTGAATTTGAAAGAGCACATACCGATTTTTTCGAAGCCTTTAAAAATTACGATGAATCTGGATCACCAAGACGTACAACATGTTTAAAGTACTTAGTACTGGCTAATATGTGAGTGTGATTATCCATTGTTTATTATTATAATTAATTAATGCATCCAATATATACATAACACTCATTTTAGGTTAATGAAATCTGGTATTAATCCATTTGATTCACAAGAGGCAAAACCATATAAGAATGATCCTGAAATTTTAGCAATGACTAACTTAGTTGTCAGTTATCAGAATAACGATATCAATCAGTTTGAATTAATTTTAAAACAAAATAGGAATAATATTATGGATGATCCCTTTATTAGAGAACATATTGAGGATTTATTAAGAAACATACGTACACAGGTATATCTTTCATAATTTTAGCTCGCATTAAGTGTGATAGTATCAGCAACAAAATTTACAATATTTTATTTTAATTCACTAGATGTTAAAATATTTAACCTATTATAAATCTGTGTATCTCATTTATGTTATATATTGTGATATTTTATTATTGCATATGGTTCTAGGTCTTAATTAAATTGATAAGACCATATACTAGAATTTATATTCCTTTTATAAGTAAAGAATTGAATATTGACGTTTCTGAAGTGGAAAGTCTTTTGGTATCTTGCATATTGGACAATACTATTCACGGTCGTATAGATCAGGTAATTACTATTATAATCTTTTAAAAATGACATTTGCACGCGCGGAATTATAATATTAGATTGTGTGCAACATTTTCTCTATATTTCTTAGGTAAACCAAGTTCTCGAGTTGGATAAAAAATCAGTATGCGCTGCACGTTACAATGCTCTCGATAAATGGGCAGGTCAGTTGCAATCCTTGCATACAGCCATTGTGAACAAAATGTCTTAAATGGCATGATGGGCACGTGATCCTGCAATAAATATGAACTAATTTCATTTTGTATAGTATATCATAAAAGTCCTATACAAATATACGAAGAAATAAGATCTATTGTGATATAATAAATTTAGCATTTTAGCACGGGAGTCATTCTTATTCCCGTTGAGAACGCTATCCTAAATCCCACATAAATAAATATAACAGCAGCTTATTAATTAAACACAAAAATAAAAAAAATAAATTAATACATAACTAGTTTGTACAGCCTAGTAAGAAAATACAATATATTTTTTATTATAATAATATAAAAAAAAAAAATCAATCTGGATTTAAGTCGTTCACAAATTTTTACGTAAGTAACCAATGCTCTTTTTCTGCAGGTAATAGATATTATTTAATATAACTCAGTCTTATTTTCTAAATTCTATTTGTTTAATTGCCTTCTATTTGTTTTATTGCCTTCTATATATGTATTGTTTTAATCATAAAGCATTTTTAATTTTCCAAATTCCAATAAGAATTCAATTATTCAATGTTAAATTTTAAATATTTTTTTTCGAAATTTTAGATGCAATAAAAACAAAAACCAATCAATTAAGTCAAATGATTTATCTTTTAGCATATCAGATAATTCAAGTAAAAAAATTCTAATAATAGCCCGAAAAAGTGGGTTTACTATACAAATCGAATATTAAGCTCACACACACAATCAGATATATATATAAGGCTCAGATAATTATATATTCTGTTGAAATTATGGTGTTAAAACCTGCGCCATGAAAAGAATTGAAAATTTTAAGAATAAAACATCTAATTTATCGCTAGATATTATATTATATTACACTATTACATGTATCGATAAGAAACCAATAGATTAAAATCAATTCTGTTCAGGGCCAAAACTTAAAAGTTTATAGGATAATGTATATAATAATAAATGTGATAAGGAGAATAACTATAAGAGTGTCAAATTTGAATTATTTATAAATAATTTCACCAAAAGAAAGATACACATTTATCTTAAGTTTAAGGCAAATGTAATGTCAATAATAAATTCATCTCAGGCAAAGAATCAATATTTACAACATCAATAGATACATCGATGAATAGAGAGGACATCGAAGATGACAAAGAGAAAGTATCATTTATTGCTAGATTGGACATTTTCCTTACAAATCTGAAAGTTCAAGAAAAGTTCTTGAGTGGTAATGTATAACGCGGATCGTCTGTAAACTTAAACAGTATAATTCATAATCCAAACTTACTTTTCATGTAAGAATCATCGTGAGATTATGAAAAGTCGAGCCTGGTTTCAGTGAACAAGATATAGTTCAATTCAATAAGGACAACTTAATTGACGGCCGGGGATGAAAATCGAAAAGCAGAATCTTGAGTGAGAAGGATATCGTACAGAGAAGAGAATAGGATACATACGAGATGCTGTTCTATGTCTTCCTCTCATGTTTCGTCTGCCATGCTGCCGCTCGTTACCACTTCTCGCACGTAAGTACGTTTAAGTAAATCCCGAGAGGAACTAACAAACCTTGGCCCAGACGTGTGATGTGTATGTGTATCCTTTGCAGAGTAATTCCACGCTTGTGATTATCAGTGATTCGATTGCGGAATATTCTGTGCGATTATAATGATAATAGTTATATAAATGGATTTTGAATCAAATTAAAAGAGAGATTAAATTTTGAGTTAAATTAAAATAGAAAGTTTAAAAGAGGTCAAAGAAGTTTGGGACCTTTGTTTTTTGTTCCTTTCTTTCTCTCTCACACGATGTTTTCTAAATGTATATTTATCTTGTCCTTATTGTTAATGATTAGTCTTTTTTTCTTTCCTTTTTTATTGTATTCTATGATCTCTATGTTAATAATGATATAAACAAGAATCAATTTTATTATTATTTTTTAAAAAGTCTATATATAATTGCCATCAGATTTACATTATTTGATTTGTACGATTTGATGTACGCGAGTACCCCTGGCAGGGGCAATTCTAATAATTTTCATTCGATCCACCTAATAATAAAACAATTCATATATTGCCATACCGTATTGGGCTTCATCTCAATTACATTCTCCGTTTTGCATTATTGCTTTATTTTGGTGCGTTTATCGCGTTCGAAAATGCACAATTACTTTTGGCATAACGATTTATGTATTATTTAAGCAAGCAAATATTGATAATTTAACAAGAGAAATCGAAGTAGATAAAAAATAAAGAGAAACAATCAGAATTTTATAAAACTGATTTTGAAGATTAAATATTTTTATTATACAAAACAGATTTCAATAAATTTCTTTTTCCGTATTATATTTTCAACATTGTATTTAGTTAAATACATTTCAAGAGATCAGTGAAAAACAATAATGATATTATTATAAGCATTATATGCAAATAAATTCTAAAGCCACAAAACAAGCATCTTATTGGATAGACACTTGTTAGTACGGTCTTAGGATTTATTCGCTCAATAGACGCACACTAGGTTTTCATATTCAACTTTTTTCTCGAAAAGTTGCGCAATATCAATAAGATAAAAAAAAAAAATTATTCTAAAATTTTTACACATTTATAAGAAATCATCATTTCACCCAATTGTAGCACAATTTAATGGCAGCACGCTTTATATAAATGTTAAAAACGATGAGAGAATAAAACGATATTTCTCGTAACATTTTCAATTATTAATTTCAAAATAGACCATGTACAATACGCATGTACACAGAAAGGAATTAAAGCGGAAAAAAGTTTAAAAATGAAGGCAATCTGTGCGCTATTGTCCCGTGCGTCCGCTTTGATCGCCACGCAAAATAGCATGCGAATTAATTCCATTTTTGCAGAATTAGATCGCGACAATGCATACAAGCATACATCTAAAGGTGACATCGCACACACGAGCGAGCACACCGACTCGGTATGAATATCGCTGGAGCGGGCGGTTTCGCGCATCGTACACAGACAAGCATTAGTATCACTGGTGTTTCTTGCACGTACCATGTGATGCTTAAACGCAGGTATACCGTTTGCTCGGAGCAACACCACCATCCCTGTAAGTATTTTTCCAACACCCTTGTATATATACTCCGTACCGACTTTGGCGCGCGCGCGCGCGCGAGCTGCACAAATTGTTAATTACTGACCATTAGCCTATTAGAGGCACGTTCGATTTAATTAGCTTGAGACTAATTTTATTGCTCTCTCGTTAGCATGCTGCGGTTGTATGTACGAGGTCACCCCTTTTTCGCTACGGTCTGACCACGTACGTGCATATTACGCACGTGACGCGTCGAAACGCGCCATACACTCGCTAATTTATATTACTGCGAAATATTAAATACCATTATATTACCTTCATATTATTATTAGAGAATCTTTTTATATTACATTGCCTATACAACGCAGGGAGTTTCCGGAATTACAATTTCTTTCAGCATATATTCTTGAGCTAATGTTGAAACAATATTCTTTGCTAATTTGATGAAAAAACCTCTTTTTCAATTTCTTAACTATAAAGGCTTATTTTAGAAATTTTCAGTTTTATAACGTATATAATGTATAATAAATAGAGAGAGAGAGAAGGAGAGAAAAAGAGAGAAATTTAAACGAGAGAAATTTAATTTTTATATTTTGCCTGCAATATATTTTAACCCGAATATTTTCCGGATACTGAAAGAGACAAACACATTTGACATACCATCTATATCTGCATTTATAGTGGTACACGTGAACATGTAATCATTTTGCTGTAATTAAGTGCCAATCTTGAAATGGGCTAGCAATCAAATATATTCATATAGATTTCGCGGGCAATTGTCAATGCTTGTAAACTACCTGTTAAATTTGTTTAATTTGTTTACGCCAGTCACAAAGTATTTACTGCCAACGTTGGTTACTTTATCAAACTCGACAAAGTTGCTGGTACGACATAGAGGATATATTCTGACAAATAATGACGCCGACACGAGCCAAAAACTGACTGAAATGCGTATATACAAATTATTAAATTTACCCAAATTGACGCTTGTCGATTGAATAATAAATATCCGTTACTGTTACTGACACTGCCAATACAATAGCACAATTACTCAAAGGACGATATGCGGAGATGTAATTTAATTATTGTACACTGGTATCAAAACAATTTTTTAACGAATATGTGATAATTAGAAAGAACTACATGCAACACGTGGACGTTTATTGGAATACACGAATATCAATAAAATATATGGTATTTTTAAACAAATGATATGTATAGATATATTTATATAAATATATATGTATGTAGAACAAATCGCGTAAAAATAATTCATGAAAATTAGAGTAAAAAGCGGAGCTTTTTGTGCAAATTTAAAATCGATTTTTTAGTAGAAATGTCGAAATATTGGTTGAAAAATTTGAGCTATAAGTAATTAAAAATTAAAGGTGACTGTTGATAGCTAAATTTTCAACAAAGATCCTGTCTTTTGCTTAATTTTAAATAGACTTGGTAATGTCTTTTGCTTAATTTTAAATAGACTTCAAGCAAGATCGTAAGGTTTTGGAAAAACATATCTTTGCTTGAATTAAATAAATTAATTTAATAAATCGAAAACGTAACTAAATATAATATAACCCGAGGATGTTCATATATAAAAATATATTATATTATCTGCCTTTATAAAATAAAATTTAAAATAGTATTTGATATAACGAAATAATATAGATTGTTATGATGCACTTCACATATTTACTGTCAAAAAAATATCAGCGAAATTATCCATTTCTCATGGACGCGGTGTAAATCCTGTATCTAAACGCAGGTACGACCACTCGGTAGAATAGCACGGCTGGTTTCGGCTCCGTTTCAAGCATTGTTATTCAGTCTACGTTTGTGCCTATGTAAATGTTGGTTAAGCCCACGCAAGTTGGCATATAGAGTCCCTCAGGCTTGTTCTATATCCGAGTTATGTTACATGGAAAGCTATAATCCTCGCTGCCTACGAACAGTTTCCTTCTTACCCATGTTTAAGACGATATCTTCCAAAGATCTTAGTGTCCATCTACTTCGAAAACTCATGTAGATGGCTACAATCGTGCTTATCTGGATTAAGATATTTTCGTAGACATCCATTAAATTTAATTTAGTAATTACGATTTCTCTCATTGCCTTTCATAATACAATGATGTTATAATCAGCACCGTTATCTCTGAGTTATAATTGCAAAATTGGCATTTTTGTATTAGAAATATCATAAGCGCCTCGTATAATCTTAAAATTCATAATATCAGTGAATATCAGTGCAACGTATTCATTTTCTATCGAACTATTTGATGATGCGTCTTTTTATTTAATTTTTAACTAATCACATTTAAAAAAATGAGCAGTATATTTTTTGCCTCTACGCTTAAAAACGGAAAAAACGGTTCTCTTTAAAACGGAAGAGAAACATTAGCGGCACTGTATATGGTTCCGCCTTAAAACCGAAGAGATAATTATTTGTGAATTATTTGTAAAGACAAATAAACGTAAGTGGTGTAGTTGTATGTAATTAATTAATTAAAATGTAGACGAGCTACGCGCTGAATAAGGACATCAAAAGGGTAGACGAGACGGTAAAACAAAGTCACGACTGTCTATAGCGCAGTGGTAAAAAGAGCGCGATATAAACTGCGAAGTAGCCTCGGGAAATTTTGCATAACGGTAAGATCACGGAGAGAGCCGTTCGTTAAAGAGTCGGACAAAGTCGAGCGAGGGAAAATCAAGGATATACTTAAACATCTGCGAAGCTCCTCTCTCTTTCTATACCTCTCCTTATCTTTCTCTTTATCTTTCTCTTTATCTTGTTTTCTGTCCTGCCGCATTGCAACTGCAGCTGCATACACTAACCACGTAAACGCGGAAGACACGCGCGCTCGGCGCAGTCGCGGGAGTTAATTTAAGAGTAAACTTTATTTTTCATGTCTTTGCTGTTGGAGCGAGTCTCCTAACTTGGTGGAAAGTGGTGCGGGCTAAAAAATGAAATCCCGCGCTTCAAAGTTTTAAACCCTCTTTCGCGGCCCGGTAACTGTATGCAGGAGAGAAAGACAAAGAGAGCGCGGAGACAGACAGACGAGCCGTTCTGACGAACTTTCCATGCTCTTATCGTGTCATCGCGAAAGGAAACATTCTCACTCTATGAGATCATGAAAGAGATGGAAATCATCTCTACATGAATTAAAAAGTAAAGTTAATTGAAAAATGGCTATTTATACCTGGATAACGTGAATTGAAATGACAACGAGAAAAAAAAAGTAAAATCAAGAACATTTACATTTGCAGCATGCGTATTTAATGTCCAATGACATAAATATTTTTTCATTTTTTTTTCTCATTGTTCAGTCAACGAGATAATCATTCATTCGTATCACTCGTCTATTATCGCATCGACATAATCTCGAAAAAAATCTACGCCCGTCGGAGTGATTCGATCGAGTCGGACGATCGAGATTAATTCCGTTAATTAATCGTCAAAGAAACGTGGTGAAATGAAAAGCGTCCATTATTCGCGACAAGATCGGTGGCCGGACGAGGGTGCCGCCGAGCACTCTTTGAGCACTTTCCAGTCCGTGGCCTCGCCAGAGCTTCATTCATCTCAGGAAATCCCCCTGAAGTGGCCTCCTTTAAATTGAAACTCAAATACACACCCTTAAAGAGCGAGCGAAAGAGCCCTTGAGGCGCCGTTGAGCCCATTCGAGACGGTTATTTTTCACGCCATGGTCGAGAGAGGATCGTCGTCGTATACCTACTAGCGAGTGACGCTGTACGATAAGACAAGATAACCATTACAGGAAATCGATTTTACTCGTCATTAATCGCGATAAATACGCGTTATGCGGTCAGTTACGCTCGGACGATTATCATTTACAGTGCAACAATACGGAATTATTTGCCTGAATATAATTAGATATAATTATAATAATGTAATTATACTTATAATTATAAATAATTATAAATAATATAATAGATTTAATTATATTAATCAATGATATACTATAAAAGTATCAGGATATAATTTGTATAAGAGGATATAATTTGATGCATTTTTAAATGTAATTTATAATTTAATTTTATATATATATGTGTGTGTGTGCAGAAAAAAACCTTTTTTAACGACATATTACGATCGTGTGATTTATGAAAGAAGGAATTATATGCATTATCTTTATGAAATCGCAATACCTCATTTTTTTTCTTTAACGACGAATTTTTTACGAGAATAAGCTTTTTTGTTTTCACATCGGCGAATTAAGGATGACGTTTTTGTAAGCTTCTCTTCATATTGTTATCCCACAAATATCACCCCACATTGCAACCACGTTTCATTCGCGCTCGCGATTCTTTTTTTCGTCTTATTATCTCTGATATGCCTGTTTATTCGAACATGACTAAGATTCACGCTCCATCGCTGTAATTACGATATATCTCCCGGAAGAATCTCCTCTTTACTCTCTCCGGTGCATCGTGAAAAATACAACTTCGCCAATGCTGTATTGTCCGATCCCGTAAACCGCAAACAAAATTTTGTCACCCGGCCTTAAATGAATTACATCACATGCGTTTCTCCCATTTTTTTTCTCACTTTTCTTTCTTATCGCCCCACGTATTTCGTTACGCCTTTATTTATCGTTAAGTATTCGACCGTAAATGCCGGGAAATGGATGCACGCGCATCCCTTGAATTTCGTGAGATTCCGCTGCCGCGTGTATATGTGTACGTGCATAATTTGAAATTCAAATTTAGATCGACCGCCCGATCCGTGAGATGTTATCCTTTTGATTTTTACGACGCT
>NW_021851887.1:438180-464092 GCF_003651465.1 Formica exsecta
CGACGCTCTCGTTCGTTCGTTCGGTGCATTTGCGGTCGTTGCTTGCTCCAGATTCGATTACGCGTTTAAGTCGCGCTTCAAGATACATCTCCGCCTTTAACGTTCATTACGCCTTGATTGCACGGTAGACGCAATGAAGCGTGTGATCAACCGCACGACGAGATTACTCGCGACGAATTATGCGAATGCGACAGCGTAGCAATACGTGCGCATTAATATATGTTTTGCACAATAAACGTTCTACCTCGATAACGATGTAACACGCGAATAACATTCTATGACACTCGCGCGTAATCAACAATGTATATCGTCAACGTGTATCATCGACGTGTACACCCGTCAGAAGTGTAGTTGCAATATGTTGTATGAAATTAATAATTATATTTTTTTTTTTTTGCTAAACACGATACTGACAATTCTCTTATCAATTTTCAGTTCAACAGTCATTCGCCAAATATATGAGGCGATTATAATTAAGAGGCAATCTACGAAATAAATGGGATACACGAAGTGTTTTTTTTTTTTTTATATCTCTATTGCATTGAAAATTAAATTCACTGAAATTATAACGAATCTCGCGATTAAGCGTGTTATTTTTTTACTACTAGTCTCGCGACAATGTAATTTCTACGACGCACATGGATACAGGTCAAAGCGCTTAATTCTCTCTTTACGTACGGTGAATTATTTCGGACGTGTTCTCTTCTCGTCGCGATGCCACAATAGGGAACGAGCGGAATCTCTTTTGGGAGAATTATTATCGCGGTCTCGCGCATGTGGAGGGAACGTGCAGTCGGTGGCGCGATGACAAAGAACGCGTCCGTTTTTCTTCACGACGTGACGACGCGTCGTCTAAGCGTATAATCTCTCAAGTATTGTTCGTATCTTCCGTCGATTTATCCAACTGCTAAGGTGGAAAATGTGTGCGCACCACCGTTGGCCGTCCATCCCATAAGGAGGACGCATGGGGAACGAAAACACATCTGCCAGTTTTTAACGGCGGCGCCATATATCATAAACGCGAGTGAAACGTTAAGGGCGAGAGAGGGTCACCGTCTGGACCATCTATCTTATACGACTTAACTCGAAACATCCGATATGTACAGGGTGTTTTATAGCACGCGGCGCACTCGCCTTCGGCTGCAAAATTTGGTAACTTTCTGACTATTCATATGCTCTTGTAATTATTGAATTATCGAATAGTCGATTGTTCTCCGCGCTTTGCATGCATCTCTCCTACGATAAAACATATTTGTATTGTTTGTATAAATTTTCCTCATTGTAGTTAGCTTTTGACGATCGGTCCATGAAACATTCTGTATAAGCGTACAAAACGATAAACATATACTTATATAGTATATAGGAATTCATGTTAGTGGACAACACACGTTCTCGCGTCTGTATTGCGTATGTATGTGTGCACAAAACAGATATACAGATACCGTATGTGTGTTCCAATATTAAAGCAACGCCGTAACGCAATAATGCCTCGACAACACTGATCCAAGATAGGAGCAGTTTTTCTTGGTTACGTCGACGGTGTTCTATCTATCGCATACGAAGCTTCGTGCAAACTTTGTCCCCAGACGACGACAAATCATCTGGAGATGAACGACTCTACGTCATAGATTTTGGTAAATCGTCTAAAAATTTGTTTATTGAGAAAAAAAATTAAACGATTCTTCATAAAGCATTGATCTCTGCGATGGGATTAGCAATGTCGAAACGAAAAGTTTTTGGAAAAATAAAAAAGAATAGGTAACAAGTAGTAACTTTGCGTTTAACTGTCGAATATTAAATATAAATCGTTTTTTGCTCACAATCATCAAAGGGACATATTTCTAACAAAATTGTCAATCAGATAATTAATCGATTGCCTCATTATTATTGAATTAAATATTTATAATGTGTACCTGCAAATTTATCTCACATATAATAAATAGATAATTAAATGTATTAATTGAACAATGCTATACGCAAAGAAATACATATTGATTGACATGTTCACAGAAAAATATCAGTGGCTGACGTCAACAGGTTTTCTCTCTCTCTCTCTCTTTTTCTCTTTTGCCCTCTCTATCTATGTATATAGACAAAAATTTTAATTTCAGAATAACACACATCGTGAAAGCGGAAAACGAATTGCGAATTAATCCAACCGTGAACTCGTAGCGCGCGGATGAAAGGGCTCTGACGTATTGGTAAATTTCCCGTCGGGATCGCGCGGAATCCTCGACATTTACATTTTATGATATTTGTTGAGTCCTTCGACCCTGCTTTGGCTCTCTCGCGGGGAGGGACGGGAAAAGTAAGGAGGAGGAGTATTACGAGAGCCTTAAGCCAAACCATCCTTTCGTTCCCACACAAATATCCTTACGAGGGACGTTTCCCCTCCCTCTCTCCATCTCCTCTGACATACCGTTGTGTATTATCCGTGTGATATATGTGCCGTGAAAAAAGCTACGGGATGCTCATTACCGAGATAAAAACTGGCGATGCGAGCTCTCAAAATCCGCCGGCAACGGTGTTTTATTTTATCCTTTGAAACCGTCGTGTACGGAATATTCGGTAGAAACGAACACATTTCTTTCACTTACGAATTTCGCCCGAGGATTTATTTTAAATTGTAATCTATCGTAGCAAGTGTATTTACTTGAAAAATGTTTTAAATTGGTTTTTTTTTGTTTCCTGTATAATATGATTTAGTCGGGAATGTAAAACATATCCAATATTAGCTCAGAGCATATCGCAAGGAAAAATAATCGTCAGTTTTAATATAATTCAAAGAGGAATTAACTATTTCATTATATTTATAATATATAAAATTGTTTCGTGTATGTGTGTGCTTTCTCTTTTATACATAATTTGCCAAGAGAAACGATACTGATTGTTTTTCTATAAATAAATAAAGATATAAAAATGTTGAGACAAATATGCTATCTATATGTATAAAACTCACATGTAACATATTTGTATTCACGATGTTGTTATATAATGTATGTAATACCATAAAAAAAAAAAACAATATATTCATACACAGATAATTCCAATGTACGTAATTGTACGTTATGTATTCATAAATTTACACAATTTCTTTAGTATATGAATATATAATTATTATCAGATAAAGCATCTGTTAACGAAAACTCAATGGAAAATAACCGATGTAAATTGAAAAAAGTCGAGAGAAAATTATTTTTTTCTTTATCGAACGAGCTTCATGTGCAACTCTTTTCATATGTTTCTCATTCGAAAGTTAAATATTATTACAACGCCAATGAAATACCGTTTCTGATATGGAAACTTGGTTTTGTCGAATTAGCCTTTTTCCACATTCCGAGCTCGGCGACAGGCAATCTGCTATGTATGACGCGACACTGGCAAATCAAATATGACCCAATTCTGTCAGTCGCGGGATCGAAAGTATTCGTCCATATCCGAGGGTTAATATCGAAAACCCCGAATGCCAGAGGCCTGTCTAGATGATAACCGAACAGAGAGCCGGCGAAATTCTAATCGAGCGCAGCCGCATTCCGAATCGGACGACAATTAACCGCCTCGTCCTGAACATTCTCTCGCGGCGGTCTCCTTTTTTCCCTTCCATCGCGCAGAATATTTCGAGCCGATGAGTAGTCACCTATGTGTTACCTAGCCATTAATCCCAAAATAATTATGCGCGCGCGCATACGATACCACGGTACCGGTTATTGTTCCTCTGATATCTGGATCGCATAAATACCGCTATCCGTTGCATTCATTCGTGCCGTTATCGTTGCAACGGCGGGCATTTATTACGTCGCTGACCGTTCGCGTGGTTAATTCCATAATTGAACGGGCCGCCGATACGCACGTCTATCCTCTATAGCGTTCGCTAAAAGATTATGATATTCTCCGAGAAGCGGCGAGCATTGCATAACTCCGAGAACTCGTTTTGACATTTCCAGTGTGCACAAGCATTAAAAAAAAAAGCGTTTGAAAACGTTTTCAATGAAGCATTTTAAATACCTGTATAATTCTCCCAACTGTGCTACCATTTTACATAACGTAAATTTTATTAATCCACACAAGCGTGTGCTATAAAACTCATTTTTCCTTCCGCAGTATCAGCCAGATAACGCGCCGGATAAAATTGTGCTTTGTATCAATAACATAAATTTCCCGAAAAATCTCGCAATAACTAATATGACTCTCGACAAGATCCGTACCATAGCATATTTATTGAACAGTTTTTATGTAATGAAGATTAATTGTGTAAGTTAAAACATATTTTGCAGATTTTAAAATAGCAGGTATTTTTATATCATAAAAATATGTATTATATATATAAAGATCAAGAGCGTTATTCATCTTTTTCAATATTTTAAATTGTAGCAAGTAGATATTATATCTTGGCGAAAGAAAAATGCCACGCCACAAATAGCGTCTGTAATTTATTTTTACGATACAAAACATCGTAAGTTTTATTTCTTGGAAAAAATCTAGAGTTCTCTCTTTCATTTTTGTCATGAAAGAGCATAATTGCTTTTATACTTTAAAACGCAAAACGCCTGCTGCAACGAGATGCACCAGAACTTTCCCCTCTTCAAATCACGCAAGAGATCAGGCTATACCGGAAGCGTCGTTAATTCCGTTGTTAAGTCAGCAGGGTGCCGTCGCGTACAAGATGTACGGAACGCGGAAGGAGTATAAAGTACGAACGGTGCTCCTCGCTGTAACGAGGCACGTTTTAATCATCTCTGTTTTAATAACCATCGGAGACTGCAAGGGCGGGAGACGCCCTATCCTCGCCTCCCTCCAGTCTCGGTACACAGACGGACGTTCTTGCCGCGATCGTGGGAATCTCGTTCCGCCCTGGTGAATAAACTGCGCCGACCGAAACGAATTTCTCATTTGCACCGGCCGGATTGACACAGTCCGCCGGACAATAACCGATTCAGCGGACTCATTTAAGGTAAACTCAGCCGGTAGATCGATCCGTGATACGTGATTTCGGTCTGTTTCGCCCCCATCCGAGCGGGCGAATGTACACAGAGACGGATTATTATGAAATTATACGTGGATCAAGCGTCGGCGGCGGGGTCGGTGGTGCGCGACGAATTCGAAGGGCGGCCCGATATATGGATATAATTTCAACGTCAGTGGTTCGCGACAGACGTCGGCCGCGTGATGTTTCGCCCGTCCGATAATTGAAGCGAGTATGATCTCGAAATTCGCTTGGTCTCTTGGTCCACGAGCATATCCGGCGAGCTGTAACAAGAATTTAAATATTATGCGATGGAACTCTATCAAACGATCGCGTGTTAACGGATATTATTACTGAGGATTAATATCGCTTAAGGAATATCGCGAAACACTGTAGAAAACATATTTTGGGCCATCTGACTAATAATTTGATGAAAATATTAATGTTGTACGATATAAATTTTTGATATTTATTATTATATGTACTTCTTCTCTTGTGCAATCAAAAACATCGTATCTTTTATCTTTTAATCGAAAATTATTCTGATATAATTTTTTTATATCTTTTCTCTCTCAAAGATGTAAAATATAAGAACTCTCTCTTTCTCTTTATAATTCATTTATAAAATTCTTATCAAGATTCCGATGTTTTATTCTAGAAGGCAACCATAACTACTTTTCTATTTCACGATGTTCGAAAATTAGGTCATTTTAATCGTTTACGAATATGAACGTACGGGAAGGGATTATAATGAGATTACACGCGGATCAACGTCGTGGCAACGGCGACATTGCCGTGTGACGATTGCGAAAAGCGTTTCATAATTTCATATTGATTATTCCAGATCCGCTTGTCGCGCGTGATGTTACGTTCACTCGCGATAATTAACTCGATTATTAACGAGTACTACTGTGGAAAATGATTCTTGCCATCGGCGCGCTTTAATCTGTGGTTTTTAAAAACGTTCGCCCGTTTTTGCGCCGCACGAGCTTTGGAATTGTAACAGAACGTAGATAATGAATATTGAGTTAGCATTATTCACTTTCTTAAGCCTGCCACAGTTCGAGTCTTTATTTATCAAGATAACAATTATCCATCTATTTTTATACGGTAATAATTACTTTAGAGCGGTTTTTAGAAAAATTTTGGATAAACCTGTTATTGTAATCTTGCTTATAAATTGCAGATTATCAACTCTTTTATAATTTAAAAATTATAAATTTAATAATTTTATATAAAAAATATGTATAAGATTTTAAAACACTGCAATATATTATACGATATCGGACATACACAATTCCTATATAACGCGGATAAAATTAATTATACGTTAAAATATATTAATAAAATTAGCGAGATATATTATATAATGTAGCAGTTAGAGAAATAATTAAAATTATGATAATGCTGGCGTTATTAATGATAATAATAATAATGACGACCGCTTTCTCCCTTTTATTTAGACACAGTATTTCGACATTTATACAACTCTCAAGTATATTGCAAGTCTCATTGCTGATATGAATGTACGCGCCTCCGGGCACAAACCGATGTAGATAGTTTAGTAGCGCAGAGCGGCTTGGTGTTAATTACGCTATGGGGGTATAGATAAGTCTGTTCACACCAGTTCGTCGTATCGCGGTGTGCGAAACGTACGTTAATCAATTACTTTGATTGGATTCGTAGAGTGGATTGCGCGCGCAAAAAGTAGACGCCGAGCGCCAATGTTGACCTTATGCTACGAATTCACTATAACGATTATTGCCGTTATCGGCCAATGCGACTGCAAAAGTTACGCGATCGCGCGATAATTTTATTTACGATCACGATAGTATCATAAAATCGATCCGATTGATTTACCATATATTGCGTTCTCTAGCAAAGAAATAATTTCTTCTTTAAAGACTCATGAATTCGATAGTCATCGGATACTTGAGAAAGCAATCTACAAGCGTCGAATGCAATTAGAACACTATATCAGATAGAAATCTTTTATATAACACAGTAAAATTGAAAATAATAAAGTTTATCTAAATTGAAACTTTTATGTCTCGCGCGTTTGGGAGAATTCTATCTAATAAATTTAACGTTTTCCCAAGACTCTTTAGCTTATTATTAGCTATAACTCAAAAACGCTTTTATTAATAGCTATAATTCAAACCTTCTTATTAATAGCTATTATATATATTCAAATCTATTTCTCACTCTCTTTCTCTCTTTTATTTTTTTATATAGTTTTTATTTAAAAGTATCTTTGCGTAATTAACTGTAATTCATTAATGAAATTAAGACCGTTCGTCTCGCTACCGTTCGCTAGTGCTTTGCACGATTCTGATTCCGCTGTATTTTCCAAAGTTTACTTGCGACGTGTCAATGTGGAAATGTTAATGAGCATTACGCGCGCATTGATCTAGACCCTAGGAAAATGTTAATTAGCCGCTATCTCTAACGTTTCGCTTATTACATTTCCGCACAGCGAGTGCCGTGTGATCCCCTTTTACATACGCTTTGATGTCGATATTTTACTACCTTGATAGTTTCTGCCAAAACTGCGTTTGCTATCTCTTATTAAGAGTCTAAAGATATCAGTTATAATGTAATTAGTGTTTTATGGCGTTTTAATTGGCCATATGCACAACCATGAATAAACGATTAATGATTCATTTAATTGGCTGTACAGTCGGCAAACCTAAGCGTAAAGGCAAGCGTAATTAATGAATGTATCACAGAATATTTGAACATTCTTTATTAATGTTACAGATTTTTTTAACAGAAATTTTGAAGGAATAAGTTTCGTATACATGTTTTGTACGTAGTTTATCGATAATACCGATCGGTTAAAAATTCATCTTCTTAAACGGATTACAAACCATTCGAGAGAAGTACAAATTTTGCTGCGTTCAAATCTAATCGCAGTAATTAGTAATACTGAAATTAACAATTGCAATCAACGTGAAATCGTGATTCTAAAGTAGTATTTTAAATCTCTCACATACTGATGCCATTTCATTTGGATTATATCGTGTTTATTTGATATTAAATGGATTTATCATCAATTCAGATATATTTTCGGTCGTATAGAGGAAAATTTATTAATACCGTCCTTTAATAAAAGCGGAATAAAATCTGCGAACAATACACACGCCTCTACCGGTTCGCTGCCGCCAATAATTGATAATTTCTGCGTTTGCAACGTGATGTAATAGTGCAAAATTTGCGGCGCGACTTTGGACATCGTCGTTGATTGCCTTGCATATTACAACGAGACCGCCGCGTAAACTGACAAATTGCAACTAGCTCATTGTACCTCGTAATAAGTGGTAATCTCCTAATTTCGCTTCGTTATAGACGGTTCGATTATGCCCGCGTCCCGTTAATTTGACTGCGCAGGCAGCCTGCAGGAAACTGCATTCACATTAACTGCTTTGGAGTACAGTGATGCCGCGTGACATCATATCCTGCCTCTAAGCACAATCAAATTATCACTGTACACGTGACAAAACAGCCGATGCTCTCTCGCTACGGCAAAACAACGACCGCTTCTGCTGGCCACCCTCTGTTCTATGCCTCATGTAGACTAAATTAACTACTTAATTAAACTAGTAGACAAGCGCGCACAGTGTGTACCCTCTACCTCTTTTGATTCGTATATTTTTGCGCGTAACAAGTCCACGCAATCATGCAAGTGTATTTCTCTTTATCGATAAATAGACAAAAATGATCGATATCGAATGGAATGGTAATTAGACACTTTCTCTTTTAAGAAGATAAATATTTAAAATAGTGTTAATTTTTAATTTACATTAGTTAATTATGGAATTAAATTATTATACAGAACTAAATTATCACACGTGTAATTGAATACTAACTTAAGAGATTTAATGGAATGTTTAGATTTAAATTTAGCCAGAAACGATTCTCTATGCTGAATTCTTATTTTATCATCTTGACTTGTAATTAAAAGATAAACATATCATGTACGCGCAAATAATCTCGACTCGATATTACCAAAGTGCAAGTTCTAAATATAAATAGTTTAAAATATTTTTTTTAAACTACGTAATTATACTTACAGAATATTAAATTATTAGTAATCGTGTCATCTTACAGTACATCTAAATTGCGACAAAGTTCCCTTTTTATTATAGTATAACGAGTTATAAACTACTACGATAATTAAATGCAAATACTAGCATACAACAGGTATAATTGAACATACAATGTTAAGATATTCAAGAGAAATAGTTTGCTATACAATTCATGACCATATGTCGCGTCGTATGCATCGAAATTTCAAAGGAGAAGTTAAATAGTACTCTATTCATTGATATATAGTCAAATCAAATCTCATTCATATTTATACTTAATTTTTTTTTTCAAAACGATATCTACTTGCAAAAAATTTTACATGGTTAATGTTGTAATATACGAAAATTCGATAATGAATGCATCTGGTGGATAAGCTTTTAACATATGACGAAAATAAATCTTTTGACATTTTTTGTGCTAATGATGCGTTTCGATAAAAAATATTATCGGTATTTGGAAACTGTACTCATTATCGGATTATATACTGTAACGTGTCTACCTGTGACATCGCGGAAGAGAAAGATAATCGCAAACTACGTGCAAAATCGCGCGTATCGCGAGAGGAATGAAAGAAGCGAGAAGTGCTATGATGTAACGTATCGGGCGAGAGGTGGAGAGAATAAGAATGCGCCGCGGGTTTTCAAAGGAGGTTTCCACGGTTTCCCGTGGGGGATAACGACTACACTACGGCGATTCCGTGGAGGCTGCGGGATATTTCAAGGCGGGACCGGGCGTCGTTGAATCGTGCATTTTACGACGGCTCCTTACGAGACCTACCAACGCGCCGATATCCTTTGCCGGTGTGGTGGTAGCCTTCGCTTGTGTCCTTTTAACATGCAGCCTGCGCCATCAAGGGATGCGAACAATACACACCGACAGAGGCGGCGGATGTGGAGAAAGTACATACGTCTGGAAATTTTATGTGCTGCTCGAAAAAATTTTCGCCCGTGTTAAGCGATGAACTTCTGCCACGATATCTCGCATTAGAGCGAGAATTTTGACAGCGGGCAGAGTTCGAAGTTTTAAGTAGTTTTAATAATTAAGCAAGTTATACAAGCGTGTCCAACCTTTGCAGTTATAAAATATTTAGCTGTGGACATTTTTCGTGCTTGGATAAAAAAATGCATTCACATTTATTCGGTTTCTGTCAAATTTTATTTTGTTTAGACAATTTTTTTTATCATTATGATTTATCTATAGAATCTCAATTTGTAACCGTATGCTTGTTACACAAAATAGATATTAAATATGAGCGATGATGTCAAATTAGATAAAGTGGAATAAATTGAGATTGCAAGTGAAATTCTCTCCCTGAAAACCTCGTACTAGTTGGTACTCAGTGTCCAAATCATTGGATATTGCATTAGTAAAATCTCAAGTCTGAAACATTGAACTCGTTATTACACAGGCCGAGCATGTCAAAGATGATTTATTAACCTCCATTAGAGGTGGCTTGGTTTAACGAGTAAAACAAGTCCGCCACGCTTTTCCAGCATGACGAAAATGAATTACGGATTTCAATTGAAGATAGATTCTTGCCAGAGATTACAGAGGAATCAGAGACTCGTCGGAGATATTCTACAAAACGGCTATTTCGATTTGTCAGTCGAAATTCACTTTTGCCTTATTGGAAGACAAATTACTATAAAGTTTAAGCAAGAAACCATTCATCAAACATAAAAAAAAGCATCGGACAAATTCTGGAAAAATATTATAAATTACAATTACACGTTACTTGAAAATAAGAACATATATATACATATAAAATTTTTCTATATAATACTATATCAAATTATGTTTCTATAATAATGATTTTAACAATAATAATCTTAATAACAATTTAATAAACATTAAAATAAGTTTAATGCTGTAGCTATTATCATTATGCTTAAATAAAGAATACGTTGTTTACATCTCTTGTGAACTTACCGAGCTCTGTAAACAGCGCATCTCAAAATAGGAGGCAGTAACGAAGATACGTGCATGAGAGGCTGTAGTCTCTTGTACCGAGGTTCTCGATTGATGCTCGCGCAAACACGCATCCCCGAAAATCGGCTACAGACACGTACGTGGTCGACGTGGGCGATGTCCGGCGCGAGTAACAACATCGTTGATATCGACGAAGACTACACTGTGTGGAAACGATCGTTACTTCGGGAGTGTAGTCCGCAGACTATCCGGCGAGTGTATGCGCCGCCATATGACGACGACGGCGACAGCCGTGTAACGGATATAAGTCTGTGCGGAGGATGCGCGGGTCGTTGTACATACGTGCCGGTGTCATGGACGTGTTATTAGATACGGGAAGTAATGAGCTCTTGGGCACAATGAATTATGTCCGATATCATAAATACCGCATTACAACGTTACGCACTGGCGTGCGTCAAAGATATATCTTTGATGCTTCATTTCAACGAATATTTCGCCTTTTTTATCGTCTCCCTCGCGCCACAATGTAATTTACTTACACATCTAACGTTATATGGTAGGCTACATATTTTCCATTTATTTATTTTGTATATATATTAAAATCGCGTATATGCTTCCTGATAAATCTTCGATGCTTGTCAATAGCAAAGCTTAGTATGCAACAGGCAAATTGATATCTCTCACGATCATAACCGTTTATCTTATTTGTTAAACAGATTTTATAATTCAATCGCGCACACAGAATTGATATCCAAAAGTCCCCCTTCCTCAACGGTAACTGCTGCGCGCCCACCAATAGCTGTCGACCCTACATTCGTGAGTAGCATAAGTGACACTCCAACACTGACTCGAGCGTCGTCCACCGATTGACCGCTCGCGCTGGTGTGTATATATGTACGCTTCAGGATCACCAAATATCAGTGTGTACGTATGGCATGAGGCTTGGCGCGTCTCTCTGTAACAGAAGTCGTGCAGGTCGCACATGTCCAGCATACAGGTTACCTCCCTACGTACACGGCCTCTGCCCTCTAGATTCAACCCTTCGTCTCTTCCCTTCCTCAGCCCTCCCTTCTCTTGACATCCGGCGATGAATCTACTTAATATTGCAGCGAATTGCACCTTACCTTTGTTGCATCTAGGGATGCTTTCGAAGTATCGAATAAATATATCGATATTTGTTCGCGGCAAAAGTTTATCTGTTTATTTAGATTAGACATCGTCATTTGTGTATGGATGATAACAGAGTAGAGAATATCAGTGTTTCGTAAAGGCTAAAAACAAAGAGGGAATAATTCCGAAATATATATGTTATTTTAATATACATTTGATTACTTGTATTTTCATTAATTCATTATCGCGGACATTTATTTATTTAATCATGTAGCACAGCTACTCTAGCGACCTTTTGATTTTTATAATTTAAAAAAATCTCGTTCGATTTTTATATATTTTTCTTCCCCGATTTGAAATGCGTTACGACGTCCATGCGTATCGGTCGTTTTTTAAGTCAATATAAGTAATTCAATATTTACAGGAGCGCATGTCCCATATGCAACAGCTGTTGTTTACGACACAAACGTTATTGCGCCCATTTTTAATGAATTCTTATATAACCGTGTCGCTAATCATATTATCCAGTAAATAACATGCAAATATATTTATTATATTTATTATATTATATTTAACTACGCTAAATAACTAAATAAAATATTGATCAAAGAAAATATATTTCAAAATATTAAAATTGATAAAAAAATATATTTTCTATATTTTATGTATTTCAATAATGCAAGTGCAGATTACATAACCATATAGTATATTCAAAATTTTTATATTTTCAAGAGACAAAATAAAAATTATATGGTTTGGTGTAAAATCTTAGATTTTTGCTTAATTTTGCCTAATTCGACATTTTTAATGGCTTTAATACTAGAACAGAATTAATTTCTCTTTCTCTCTCTCTTTTTCTCTTTCTGTATATCAATCGATCTTCTCTCTTACCATCTTCTACGGATGTTTTACAATTCATCATATATAAGGCTTCATTGATTCATTGACGTTTATTTATACGATCCGGCAGAGAATTCTCGCGCCTCTGAAAATATTAACAATTAAATTCTCCAGGGTCGAAATGTTGCGAATGAACTGTTTCGCCGAGCAATATTTGCTCGACTAGAAATGATTACCAATGGAATCGCGCTACGCTGGGGTAAACGTTGACGGTACAATATTGCGATATGCCGTTGAAATATCGCCGAGCGTGCAGTATCGGCCAACCCTGCTCTGACTGCGCGGCGCAGCGAGATAGATCGATTATCGGCGACCGAATTTCTTCGCGATTCAGCGAATTTGCTATTGTAATTCGATATCATCGTGGTATTCGTTTAGTTGGCAAGGGGGTCCGATCTTAAAGCGAAGCTAATGTTACGCGCTTTATAAAAGTTATAATTTTAAACAAAATCTCTCTTTTGTTTTAACGTGTCTAAAATTCTTACTTTATTCACTCAAACCTTAATAGCAATTCATGCTAGAACGACCGAATGTATTACTTGGTAATCTTCGTATGAATTTATGATACAAATGTAAGAGAACAAGTAGAACAAGATCATCATATATACGGCTTCTGCAAGTAGAAATGAAGGTATATAGGCAGACATCTCTTACGTCTGAACACAGATAAACAGTTTGATACGATAGCATCCGTTATATATATTTTTTGGTTAAAAATTTCACATTTTACATTATATTATGTTATGTTATATTATTACAAATTACAAGATCCTTCATAAAAGACAACCCGGCTGCGCTTCGCAGTTTATCACTCTGTTTTCGCGGTTATATGTGTACTGCGCTGCTGCGATTCCGTAACACCTGCCTACAAGCCACGTACGACGTTTCACGTACGTCGCGGAATATTCAAAAAGCGATCCACCGAGCCGAATAAAAAGCAGGTCGCGTCTGCAGCATGGACGACTTTTTGCGACAAAACGCCGGCACACATACGTAATCGGGCGGATACGTAAGTACCTATCCTTCGCACGAACACATACGGCGGAATGAATATCTCGAGCTCAGAATCTTGGATCTCGGTGGCGTAGATATTGAATATTAAACGGGCGTTATGTGTATGCATGTGTGGGTCGGTATCTATTTCACGGAGGAGTTGCCTATGTCGCATGAGCAACGTCCGAAAGTAAGCAGGCACGAAGAGCCGCTTCAGTGACACAAATTTTACAAGTCTTTTTTCGAGCTGGAATAGATTTGTAGTGAATAAGAAAATATAAGTAAATAAAATACATAAATAATATACAGATTTTGCAACGAGCTTTAGCAAAGCAGAGTGTAAAAGAATTTAAGAGAGATGACATTCTATAGGAATGTGTAAAACATGTAACAGAAAATATGTAAAACACACAATTGGATTTGAACTCTTTTTCCATAAAACTCTTGCAATTAAAATTGCAATCAGTGACAATGAGGTGATTTCGATAATCATCTGTATTAACTCGATAGTGTATTATTGAGTGAGAGATAATTCTCTCACAACGAAAAATATCGTACGTAAAATATTTCGTTTAATTACGATTATATATTAATTCCATAATCTTTTATTGATATGGTAATAAGTAATAACATATAGTTTTCATTACATCGTATTATTTGCATCTCATAAAACGAGATTAGAATATAGTTTTATTTTCGTTCTTGAATTATTCATATTGAAAAACGTTAATGACAGAAGATTGTCAATTTATTTTGAAATTATAGGATAAATGTTGCGATAATTAGTAACTGTGCGTAACAAATTATTATCAGTTGACAACAGTTCCATTATGCTGAGCTTAAAAAATTCGTCTCTTTAATCTAGAAAATTGATTTAGAAAAATTTAGTCTTTCAAATATTTCTTCAAATCAAGTTTATTAATTTTGAAAGTTGCAAAATTTTTATACTACTTGATTTAATCACCATTGAATATTTTTCTCTTTTTCTCTATCTTCCCTTCTCTTAATCTCTCTCTATTTTATCTATGTGTGTTCAATATTATATTTTTATATATAAACAATATCTATTTTCTTTCCTTTCACTTGTTATCTTTTCTTGTTCATCGTGTTCTGTTATCTCTTGAAAAATAATTTATTTTAAATAATCTTATACATATATATTATATCAGTTATAAAAAATATTTTGATAAGCTGTAAAGAGAGACTTTTAAAGAATTGATACCTAAATATTAATAACTAAATTTAGTAAATTTTACGTATGATTACACAGATATTCTGTAGCAAATATTTGTATCCTTTAAAAGGCTCACAATTTGCTTGCCGCGTTCTATTTTACAAAGTACAGCGAAGTATTGATAAAGAATAGTTACACAACAATTTCCATCGTTCGGCCATCATGATTAAAGTCGGCGAAACTGTCTAGCACCGCTATTAGACTTGGTAAGTGTTTAATGGCGCTATATCGGCGTGCTCGTCATTATAGCTATCTATAGTGGTGTGATTGCTCGTAATACCCAACTTTCAAAGAATAGCATAAAATAATAACATAAAAATTTCGCAGGAACTTTTAACAGGATTTTTTCAACAGTCAAACTGTAAAACGTACATAATAAAACAAAAGTGTGTACATAATTAAAACAAGGAGAACAATAAATAATTCGAAATTTTAGTATGATTTAAAATTAGTAATCATAACAAGCATATATCCTATGGATTTAAAAAGTTTATAAATAGAGACAAATTAATGACAAAATTTATAGAAAGATTATAAAAATATAAAAATTGTGAAAATTTATTTATTTAATATCTTTTTCTACATAGACTGCCTTTTTAATATATAAATTACAATAAATCAAAAAGTAAGAGTTTACCAATTAAAATTTTTATTCTTTTATAATGCTTTATTACACACGGCGCTTCTTTATTTTTCAATATTAGTAAAAAAATTTACTGTGATTTTTATTCATTCATACATATGAACGTCGACTTTTTTGTGAGATGCTTCATGCAATTACAATTGCAATTTATTTAATATAAATTTGTCTAATATAGATTATACGGCAGTACTACGATTTCCGAGGCCTAAACAAACCCAAACAAAACTTGAACTTTTGTTCCAAATAATCCATTTATAAATACTCCATAGTGAAATCTGGGTGCCTTGGAAATCATATCTTCGATTCGGCATACAGGGTAAAATGTGTAAAAAAAATTATTCTCGAGAGAATGCGATGTACAATTTCCAATGAAAAATCTGGTTTTTATTTAATTCAAGCTACACACATAATCAGACGTTTAAGTTCACTTAAAAGCACACGGACGACAGAGATTTTTTAATTAATCCGCTTTTTTCCTGCTTGGTACAGATGGATAGACCGGGATTGTACACCGGAAGTAGACGAGTGTTCGTCTAACGCGCATGCGGTATTATTGCGATTTAATGATACCATCGGCCGTTTATTATGCCGCGCTACGTGTTGCTGTTCGCGCTCGCTGTGCCGTTGCCTATCTCGTCGGTTGTGCCTGCAAAAGCAACGGGTTATGGAGTAATAATTCGGCGCCGTGTAGTTATACCGTCGCCGGTGCAGACGCACCCCCGTAAGCCAAACAACACGTCAGCCGTCGCGACGCCTACGTTCGCACAAGCGTCGTCGCGGGCTGGGCCCTTGCGGTCTCTCGTCGCCTCTTGCCGCATAAACGCCAGTCTATCTGATGTCCCTCGCACGCCATTTAACATTTAATGGACGGCACGCTGTCCGAAAAGCACCGTTTATCATTCCAGGGCAGGCTCCGATATGAAAGACAACGACACGTAGCTCCTCTGATCGACGATATAACAGGCAGTTACGCAGGGTGAAAAGAAATATATAGTCACGATCGGAGGATGACTTTTAGAAATCTATAAAAATGATTCTGAAAGATTTGAAATTGATCTTCACGTGGAAATGAAATGAAAAAGTCATCAAATATCGGGAAATTTCGCTATAATCATGATAATTAATTTTTGATAAATAACATGTAACTGTAATACATAACTGTAATGATAATAGATTTTTATCAAAGCATATATTTCGCGAGATTATTGATTATTTCAAGTAAGAGTCAAAGAAACAGGGATAAAAGTTATAAATTAACGTTTTGTTGCGATCCTTATGGACGATAATTATTTCTCTAACGATATTTGAAAGAGAAGGTAAATATATTTTAAATATATTTTTAATTTTTCATTGATTTTAATGTAATATTCTTCATGTTGAGAATGCACAATAAAATACGAATCGCAAAATCGAGAGATTAACGTAATAAAAGACCGCGTGTGATACATGTATACTAATCATTTAATTATTAATTAATAAATCTCTTAGATTTTATTTGCAACGATGTATCAAATTTAATTTGAAATACAAAATATAGAATATTCAGCCTCAATTTATATTATAAGATGGTTAATATATGTATTACAAAGCGGCAAAACAAATTTGTTGTCATACGAAGGTATTCGGCCTTGACGGCGCACAGCGAGTGTACAGTTTATTATTGTTGACATACTCGCTCACACAGTCGTCATTAGTACGGCGAAACTCGAATAGAGAGGTTGCTCCTCGGCATATCGTCAGATTATTCTTCGAGAAACGCGATTATTTTCTACATTTATTATAATTAGCGATACATAAGCGTATCGAAACGATTGTAATTAACCATTCGCTTTAAATTGCTCGAAGTTATTTGTTGATGTTATATATACATATATATATTTCAAGGCGGCAAAATAAATTAGTTGTCATACAAAGGTATTCGGCCTTAACGACGTACAGTGTACAGCGTATTATTGTTAACATTCTTGCTCACACAGTCGTCAGTCATACGGCGAAACTCGAATAGGAAGGTTGCTCCTCGGCTTATCGTCAGATTATTCTTCGAGAAAGACGATTATTTCCTACATTTATTATAATTAATGACATATATGCATATCGAAATGATTGTAATTAACCATATATTCGCAAGGCTTTAAGTTGTTCGAAGTTTTTGTTATTTTGACACGCGTTGACTTCAAATATAATACAATTCTTATGTGAAACAGAAAATTAATTTGTAATCGCGGAGTTCGGGAGTACCATGTAAAGTGCCGCTCGTCCGTTTTAATTGTGCCGCGAATGATTCGTTATGTTTTAATTAGTTTGAGATGTTATGTAGAGTGTCACGTCTTAATTAATTTAATAGTGCCGTGTACAAAACATCGCATGTTCGAATTCGGGAGTGCTGTACAAAACGTCGCGCGTCTGTTCTTATCATATCGCATAATAAATAGTAATGTACTATAATGAACCCCTTCCATATTTTTGCGAGTGTGAGTGCAATGAACTGTGTAAGTGCAATGAATCCTGACAATCTGAAAAAAGAAAAAGTCTGGGAGGCGACGGCGACGGCGGAACAATCTATGGCGTGAGTAATTCATTTTATTTGTACATTATTTATTTATCTTGCACATATTTATTTTTATTTATTTGGTACATATATTTGGACTTAAATAAGAATTAATGAAAAATTTAATGTATAATATATTTTATTAAAATTTGTATTATATAAGAAGCATAGTTTTTTTGTAAATTGTATAATTATTCCATTAAATATTTGTTTATTATTGTATCATATAAAATTCAAAAGAAATATTTTAAATGGAATAGCAAATTATATATCGGAAAATTTGGCGTTTATTTTCTGTTTCTGTATCTGTCGAATATGTGAGAAATTTGTGAAACTTTAAGAAAATAAGAAAAAATAATAAGTTATTACTTTTTTCGCAATAATATTGAGTTTTATTATATTGATTTATTAAAATTAAATGATAGATTGTTGATATATTTAATCTTTTTGGAATGTGAAAATATTTGGCGTAAAATAATGTAATTAAATGAATTTACATGAATACTTTTTTGATCAAACTAAATTATATTCTTTAAATGAATGTTAGATATCATATGCGATAATTGCCACTCATCAAAATTAAATTAAAAAACACAGAAAATATACAGAGCCTGAGTTTATATTATAAAATGTTATATATATATTGGGACGGTAACAAATTGATTGTCATATAATATTATATTTTTATATTTTATATATTATATCCATTGTTTTTCTCAGGATGTTTTATTAACATGCGGTCATGTTATCCATTCGCACGACTACCTTTGCGACTCGAGCGAAAAGGTAGTAATGTGAAACTCTTTATATTATATATTATCGAATTCTTTTCGAAAGAAAATCTATATATTGTCGCGATCGCAATAAGTATCGATAAATAATTTATTATGATTAACAATCAATCAACTTTTAATAAACGACGTTTCGCGATAATAGGCCTTTATCGAAGTACGCCATATAACGCTCTACTGTTTACATGTCGTGGCCTTGTTGTCATCCGCACGACAACACTCGAGCAATAAAGTAGTGGTGCGAGACGTTCCGTATATTGTCAAATTCTGTTTCAAAACGTGATCGCGATAAATACCGGAAAATTTTGCTATAATCATAATAATTAATGACTAATTAATTTTCGATAAACGGCATACAACTATGTGATAATAGATATTTATCGAAGCATATATTACATATTATTATTTCAAGTAGAAAGCAATAGGGATAATAATTATAAATTATCGTTTTGTTGCGATCTTTACGGGTAATAAATATTTCTTTAACGATGCTTAGAGTATGAAATATATTCCGCCTGATATTTTAAATTTTTTGCCGATCTAAATGTAATTTGTCATCATTTGGATTGAAATTGCGTAATAAGGCACAAATTGCAGAATCGATTAAAATAATTAAATTAAACATTAAAATAATGAAAAGCAGTAATATATCAATCGTTTAATCACTGATTAATTAAAGTTCAAGAGACAGAATATTTCACATGAATGTATTAAACATTTTGCGGTAACATAAATTAATTTAATTTACACAATGTTTTTAACACTTATTTTTTTACATATTATTGTCTGTCGCAAGATTTATTTGGTCGAGAGCTGCCATATAAATAGTTGGCAAATTTAATTATATTTTTGAATATAGTAATCCGTGAATATGTATCTTTAATTTTAACTTGTATATTTATTCATTTATGTTAAAATGCGATATAGTTATAATCTTTCGATTATAAAATGAAAAAGAATTCCAAATTATATATTATATTACAAAATTATATAATATAACCCTCCCATCGAGTACACCTTGACGTGATGGGAAGGCTCAGTACCTAGGTGGTGTGGTGTCTTAAGGTTTATCTTAAAGGTTTAGGATTAATCGTCTAATTTGATTTTTTATTTACATAATTTAAACAAGAGAGAATTAGAGAAAAAGATTTTTATAAAAGCTTTTGTCTTTTGCAAAAGTTTCTATTTCCAGCTTTTAATAGAATTATTAGAGAGTTATTATTAGTTCTTTCAAAATTTATAAAATTATTTCATTAATCTACTTATTATTATACGCATCGAATATAAAATTCAATGCGTACAATAATAATTTTTTGAAATATTAGTTATTTTGAGCGTAACTACAATTTGGATCTTCTATTTGTATGTTACAGATCAACATAACTGACAACCCTGACAATCTGAGGAGGAGAAGGAGGTCTAGAGGAGAGTCATCGGGCACCGGCAGAGCAACCACTTAGGGTGAGTATTATTTATATATTAGTTGTTATAAATCGCTTATAGCATTAATTCGGTATATTAATGAGATATTAATATCGATTCATTTATTTGAATTATTTAAACAAAAAAAAACTCAGAGAGAAAGACTTTTATATAAATCCAATACACACCACACAAGTCTCTATTCAAAAAATAGTTTTTGTAGAATTTATAAAATTGTTCCAAATTTATATATCTGCTTATTATTGTACATATCAGATATAAAATTTGGTACGTAAAATAATTTTTTCAAATATTTATTATATTTTGGGCGTTGCTATAATTCGTATTTTATATTTGTATGTTATAGACAACGTAGTTTCAATATCTACAACTCCGCTGTTGCGTGTCAGTGTCGGTGAATGATAAACTTTTATTTTATTTTAAGGTAATGGATTCGCGTAGATTGTAAGTATAGATGTAGATTGTAGATTTTAGATAAATTTATTGTCTTAAAATGGATGTTGGGTTAAAACAGATTAGACTGAATATTTTATCCTAAAAAGGACAGAAAGCATTTTCTTTGCATAGTGGATTCCATTTGATTTATTTTCTAAAAACATACTAATCATTATTATAATTGTGTAAATGATTGAATAATAATTTTGAATAATAATTTATTTTTATAAGGCATCGATTTCAGTCTAATTTTTTTTAGCTTATGCATTCATATTGATTGATAACTTGGCTTTATATCAGTTAAAGCAAAGTTATATTAAAATGATGTGAGATCCAAAAAATATTCCGATATTTTATCGCGGGAATAAGAATTCTTTTATATCGATTGTTTTAGAAAATTGATTGCCTTCACAAAATGCTTAAAATATATGTATATTTTTTACACATATCATGTAAAAAATAGTGTTAATACAAGATGCATAAAATGTAATATAATGAGATATTAATATCGATATAAATTTTCGATATAAAAGCGTATACGGCATGAGAATATGAAAATCTTATAATTTATTTATATAACATTATCACACTAATGGTGCGAGAATGGGACCTTACATCATTTATTATGAATGTCTTTCCTCTCTGATACGCTTCTAAGCGTAGTGAGATTATATGCAGTAAAAATTGCAAGCAACGCGAATACGGTTTTACTATTCACATTTTGCGCCAGCAAAATTTGTTCGTTTTTTAAACGTTTATATTTTCATATATTCATATTGTACAGTTTAACTTTGGATATTCGCGAAATCGTTATCTGATTAAAACGATTAATTTTTTCTGTACAATACCTAAATTTTTATAAATTTTGACATTCAATTTTAAATCGAAAAATTATCGAAATGGTTTTACAATTAATATTTTACATGATAATGACGGTATCTTTTGCATTAACAACACACACGTCTAATAAATCAATCAGTCAACGTAAATGAGCGCAAATAAAATCTTTGCGCTTATCTGATAGTGACAATAAGCAGTCGGCAATAAAAGAAGAATTTCTCTCCCTTTTCAATCTCTGGCTAAAGATCGGGCCAGAAAAGTAAGTTCAATATTGGTTCTTCAAAAGAAAGTTTTTCGTTATGAAAACATCTCACCGTGCATATAAAATATTTTCAAATCAATTATATAAACGCCAGGTTTATAAACAATTCCAAATGCGCATAAATTTCGCATATTTTACAACGTTAATAATTTATTATATACTTGACATATCTCACGTGTCATCGCGTTTAACTGAGATTTAGAAATCTCGGCACGTCTCGAAGTAGGTATAGATACTCTAGCAAATTACGTTTTGCCAGTGAGAGGACTTAATTAATCTTGCAATCTTCAATGACGGTACAATCGACAAAGCGGAAAGCGCGAATGTGCACGAAACACAATATACCGTTCCCGGTGGTCCCTATCGATGAGACAAAATGACGGCAGCTATAACGCCGCCGTGTCGCCTATATTTCGACGATCCTCCTTTCGCTCTCTCCGCACGAGCACCCTCGTTAAGCGCCTACGTGTCCGCGATTCTCAATCGGTTGATCCTGGCATACCGACATTATTTTTAGACGCTTGATCGGTCACGGTTTCATCGGACTCCGCCTTTAATCTTCCTGATTTTAAACTAACTTGCAAGTTTTAGAGAGCACACAAGAGATATACGTCACACTGTGACGATTCATTATTTATGTCAAGTGATTAATATATCTATGTATAATCGCAAAGGAACGTAATATATCTTTGGCGGAAATTTTGGCAAGAGTGTATAGGATTTACTAATCGTTCTAATATGCTAATGCATATCGTTCATTTATTTATATATACGTCGAGTATAATATGGCAAAAATATCCGTAATGTCAAAACAGTATTCTTAAAAATAACACCGACGTCTAAAACACATTTTCGTTATAAAATATTAATATCGATATTAAAAGAAAATTTGTTGTGCGTTACATAAATTCGCACAAAATGCTAATAACTGAATTATGTAACAATATAATGCAACACGTACGAGTTTGTATCTCGAAGAAGAATCGCTATATAATAAAAAGATGGATATCAAAAAATCCACGACTCGTCTCGTGCTCCATATATATACACATATGCGCAGATACACTCACACACACATACACGCACACACACACACACACATACATATATCTTCGCATACCCACATGGGCACAGTCTCGCTATCGCAGCCCCATCGTGTAGATGTACGTGCCCGCGACTGCCAAGAGTCACAAGAAGAGAGACCAGCGAAAAGCGAGCGGCCGAGCTAGGCAGCTATGTACGTCACGTCTGGGTTCTGGATTACATTTATATCCCCATGCTCTCCCCCGTACACCCGGTGAACCCAGGGGGCCGATGCGCCAATACGTGCCTATAATCTTCTCCCATATACCCTTTCACTCACTCGTGCTCGATCGCGATCCTCCTCCGTCATCCCTCTCTATGGACCATGGTCTACACAGGGGATATACCTATCTTCCCTCCCCGAATCGTCCGTGCGTCCTCGCGCATACACGCGTGATGAATCTTTCCGTGCGTGTACGTGTGCATAAAAGAACAACTGCAGATAGCGGATAGTAACTCGGTTTCTCACGATGGTGACTGCGTTACCGGTAATAGATCTCCCAGCTAACGCTATTACTCCTGCGGGACACTTTATTTCTGAACGATGTCTCGGCCATGACTCGAAAGCCCTTATCCAGCAATTTCGCGGTATTCCAGACAATGCCGGGTAATGTCGGATGTGGGAAGAAAAAACGTATCGATAACGTCGATCGGCAATTCGCGAAGTCATCGAGAATTATCAATTGGATAGAGAGATGGGACGTTTATTTATAGTCATATTTCAAACAATCAAATAAGGGAATTTCGCTTGAAAATATAGCGCTACCGCTCAGAATTGATCTTGAAATTTCAAATTTTGATAATAAAATTCTCCATCGAGTTTCTTTATAAAATTATTTTTATCAGACTTTAATATATATTGGGTCGAACGGAAAATTCGTGCCGTTTTTCCGGTCTTCTTCTGTTGGTAAAAAACGGAACAAACTTTCCGTTCAACCCAATATATACAATAATTGTTATAATTATTACATAATGCAATAAATTTAAACGAATGATTATTGTACTAACGTACGTTGATGACGTTCTGATTTTCTTAGTTAGGCGCTTTTGCCACAGAAACATTCTTCATTAGAAAAATTATTAGATTCTTCTGAAATACATTCTTTATAATGCTCCTTGTAGATAAAGGCATTTTCATTCGAACGCGAAAGTATCCGGTATCGATAAGCATCAGAAAAACAGCGTCCCCCAACTTTTTCCTCTAAAATCCGACCCGTATTCCTCGGTTGTTCTCTCGCTCTTTCTTTTCCCCCCTCTCTATCCCGTATAGAGGTGATTTACGAGAAAGGCTTAACACAAGCTGGTTTGTTTTTATCAATAGTTAATTCGCAATTTACATCCGTTTAAATATTCATACCGCCGTCGCCGTGAAAACCCGGAGCTTTTGGTCCTCCGCATACTTATTCGTGAATCCCATCCCCCTTCTCTCTCACTCTTTTTCTCCCTCTCTAAGTTCCTGTGTTATATCTCTATTCTTCTTTGCCTTTCTCTCTCTCTCTCTCACTTTTTCTTTAACGCTCCCATAGGAACGACAAAACCCAGTTGGATACGTTCGAATGCTTCCGCAAGCCGAAATCTCCCACGCATTAAATTCTAAAGCCGCTTTCTAGTTTCGCGACCTACTCTCTTTCTCGCACATGATGACTCTGCGAATAAGCTTTTCGCGTCGCCAAACTTCCTCCCGAAAACACCGCGATTGCGGTTACATAGGCGTCGTGAGCGCGGCCAACGTGTTTGTCAAAGAGGAAAGGAAAGATATACATTCGTGGGCGATTTCGTGCTGACAGGCATGAGTGATATTATAACGCGGACGTAATTAATTAAGCTCGATGTTAGCGCGGTAATTCAGGACGAATTTACTTACCAACATTCGCCGGAGAGTCGGGTACACCCGGTTAATTATGCGAGTATATTTTATGGAGGAGAGAACCATATGGCGGAAGGATTGGGTAAACATTAATTTACAATGAGCAATATGTGTAGAATTAATTAGGTAAAAGAGCTGCGGTATTCTCATCTCACGTCTCACGAAATGCACTCTACAATGTTTCAAGGAGAATGACATGAAATCACAACCATTAAAATTAAAACGATTACATAAACACAATATTTTTATATAAATCTCTTTTAAATGTTATATTTAAGAAATATATTTTAAATATGTTGGTATCTGTTTTTTACGGTTAATTTATAGTTGACAGCGTCCTGACAAAATGTGTAATACGTCCCGCTGCACATACATATTTCGTAGCGTCTACGAGAGAAGAGGATATAATCCAACTTTGCAAACATGTATATCGCGCTGAATGAATAATAATTCCTGGAAATGAAATATCACGGTCGCGCATCCCCTGCCAACTGAAAACAATTCTCATTCAGCGCGTTTGATAATTCACTCGTATTTAATAAAATGTTGATGGAAAAGTCCTCGCGCACGACTATATAGCATGTAACTAAACTTTTCTCTCCAAACTCAATACTGCCGGCACATTCGGAACAATCGCAATGTGTAACCAAAGTTACCGAAACGCGTTACGAGGGCTCTCTCAGAGAATCGACGGATTCGATGTCAAATTTGCGAAAGTACCATTCGCGCATCTCGGCCGGAAACTTTGTTTTTATTCCGTGCTCGGGACGCAAAATATATAT
>NW_021851887.1:464161-487933 GCF_003651465.1 Formica exsecta
TATATATATATATATATCCTACGTATATTCGCGGCGGTGCCGGCCTCTTTCAGTTCACATTCACGGGACCATCCTTTCTCCGAAACTTGTCAGTACGTACGCATATTTGCGTGTTTTATTCATGAAATACGTGGCTGTCTCTATCGTATCGACGTGATAAGATCCGGAAATTGCATGTACGATGTTCCACCACGTAATCTTGTCGCCTTTGGAACGAGGCTCCTTGCAACGAAATGACGCAAACGCGATGTCTAGAATTTATCTAGCCTTGATATGACTGCCTTTCCATGCGGATGGAAAGTTAGCTATTTTCCGTCAGATATTCTGTGATTAAGAAAGAAAAACTATATGAGAGACATCTCGAGATTCTCGCGTTTTTCAATTTTAAAAATGCGGTATCAATAACTCATGAGTTATAAATTTCATTAAACTATTAAAACATTTCGAAATTATTAAATTTTTAATAATTTCAAAATTAATTGTTAAGGGCATATTGTATGGAAGGAGTATTGTATGAAGCGAAGCTAACAATTTACTTTTTTATTTTCATCAAAGTTGTGTAAACATTATAAAAATTTAATTACTTTCATGAAATTTTTGTTCCAGAAATGTTTAAAATAATTAAATATAATTAAACAGTATATAATTATAATTAAATATGAACAATATTACTTTTATGAATGGGTTTTTTACACACAGACACACACACACATACAATATCGCTCAGATAAAATCTCTACAATCAAATATAACTTTTTTTTTAGTATAATTAACACGAATCAATAATGCGTTTTTGAACGACCTATATGTTTATACATGTACACGTCGGTCATGCGGGCAATGTCACGCTCTCATGTCCTCGTCGCTAATGACTCATTATCACGAGCAATCACCCCTTATACACGGCGTCGCCGCTCTTGTCTCCTATCACGTTAAAGCGCCCTTGTCGAGCTATCTTTCGACCTGCTCGCGCGTCCGCTGCATACATATTCAATCCGTCATACGATCAATTGTTAATCAATTAATTAACAGGCCGAGCAGTGCTTTAATGACAGCGCGCGATATTACCACGCCTCACGAGACTCATTTGAGCACTCTGTTCATTATCCATGCAACGTAAAACACCCATAATTCCTAGTAACATGAAAAATACGCCAAAAAATATGCAAATCTCTCCATTTCGAAACAGCACATAATAATATTTATAATATTCAAAAATTCGGGGTAATTAACGAAGCGTATTTTGAAAATGCTAATTCTAGAAAATGCAACTTGTATAAAAATTATATTTGTAGAACAATTAGCATTGTTGACATATTATTGCAATAAAAAAACATTTAATTACGATTAGAAAAATATGGCACATTGATTTAATTTTCTCTCTAAACAAGCTTAAAACTTCATTTTATAGTGTAAATTGATTTTCTATTGTGCAATTTAATGAAGAATTTCAATGCCCTTAATGACAACATTAATTTACACATAATTTACATTAATTTATTGAATAAAGTAATTTCCCCTTTCTTTATTTCATATTTGCAAGCCAATCACATCGCACAGTTAAGCTAATCGCTTACATTATAATATTATACGCGCACGACGCTTCCTGTTTCTTTGACACCTATTTAGAATCGAATCGGAAAACGAGCACCGATTGATTTCTTTCTCCGAGAATTAATCGAATAAACGCAAGCAGCGTCGCGGGGCGAGCATCTCGCGGTTTTAAAACGTTTTTTCCTCCCTCGAGTACGAAAAGCCGACATCCGCTTACTCCGTACACGTACGCGCGCGTATCTTACGGAAAGTTAAGCCGGGGTGGATAGAGACTCTAGAGGCGGTAGTTTTTCCGTGGACCTCCGCGGAAAAAAACGCTCTTGAGGAAAATAAGGCTGTCCGCACCTGCCTAGTCCGGTAAAACGGATTAAAATGGAGCACCGTAAAGCGCGTGCCTGTAAAATGCGTTCTTCGCTCCCCCCATTTCGTCGGGAAAGAAAGAATCGCCTACGTGTGTTGATATATCTCGAGTTTGTTCGTTTGCGCCACGGACTACTAAAAATCTCCCTTATTTCTGGGCTGTCGCGAGCATGCGAGGAGGTAAGAGGGCTCTCCGCCCGGCGGATGCTAGGTCATACGAAACACGGGCAGAGAGAAAGGGGTCATCGCGCGCACAGCATCTGCGCCCTTCCCACGGCTTTAGCCCGTAGCGCCAGCTAGACCGACAATAAGCTGATAATTGAGCTTTTGAATAATTCCAGCTATTTAATCCGGGGTTTAATAAAGCTTCGCTCCCTTCCTCCCCCTCCTCTGCGAACGTCGTTTCGAAACACCCGTGAATTTCATTAGAGACTCATGAGCGAGGACTTGCGACCCATTAATGCGCGCAATTTCCTCGCAACTTTTTTCTAATAGCGAGGTCGCCGAAACAGAGGCCGCATAGACGAATAGTCCGAGAGAAGCTAAGTGTCATTAAGCAGGCGTTTCAGTAGAGAAATTTTGCAATAGCACTTTTTGTGTACGTTAATTCAAAACCACCAAACATTAAATGTTTTAAAGTGTTCTAAAGCAAATTGTAAGATTTTTTTAAGCGTTTTTCTCTTTTTATTATTTTTCTTCAATATATAAAGCTCAGTAATATAAAAAACTATTTTCTCTACTTGATATTCCGCTTGATGCGTTAACGTTCGTTATTTGGGGCACTGTGCCGGACCGATATCGTGGTTTATACGAGAACGAGTGTTTAGTATCGCGGGTTCTTTCATCGGTAGATTAGTTAATTTCGGTATCGCTCCGCCATGGTCCCCGGATCCCCGATGTAATTAGCTGTACAATAGGAAACAGCAGTTCCCCGCGCTTCTCTATCGCATCGACGATGTAACGTCTAAACCAATCTCCGGCAGCAGACAATTATTACACCCGCACATTTCATACATAATCCTCTCACCCTCCACCTCCTCTTTCCCAGTGGTGGTATTGCGGACAAAAAAGTATTCCCCGGGGTTAATGCGAACTGCATTAGGTGAGCGCCAACTGCGTGTACTTCTGCCAACCATCAGTTGCAATGGTTAAATGCATTCACTTAACGAGCGTTTATCGTTTTACATTCCTCTCTTTCTTTCTATTGGTTCTTTCACTTCTGAAATTATCTCAAGGATAATTTTCTTTCTTAAGGTTATTATAAACATATTCATTGTCAGATATAAATCAAAATTAATATATAAAGATTTGATATATACAAGAATTATGTACAAGTCTTACATCGTTCAAATCATCTTTTTATTGACAAAAGTTTTTACGTATTAAGGATAATAACAGTATGAAAATTGTAAAAATTTATGACAACATCTGTGATTATTAAAAAGAATATTAAAATTATTTATTCTATACTCTTTCTTCAAATAGATAAATATTATTTTAAAAAGTCCCTTTTTTCTTTCTTAAACTTTTATTTTTGACACTTGAATTATTTTTAAGCCAAATATTCAAATTTTTTTGAGAAATAATTTTGTGTGTGAATACATATAAAAAATGCAAGATTAAAATGTTATGATATAGAGTGATATATTAGAATAAACTTGATTATTCGTATTGTTAATTATTTGCCTGATAATTAATATTATCTTACATTTGGTTGAATAGCTGATGTTTAGTTATTAAAAGTAATCGTTAAAAGTAAGATTAATTAGTCATAGTTAATATCAATGCTACACATTCGAAATATAATAATAGGCAATCCAATAACAGAAGCGATGATTCTAGCATAATCGATGATTTAATAATACCACAAATCAGTAATTATCCAAATCAGAAACCCGATCGAAATTATATGAATAGGTAAATAAGTTAAGCCATTTGCCGCACACAATCTGTGTATATCTCAAAATTCTATTATTAATATTGAAGCAAGAATTACTATATTTGATTACTCAACGGGATATATAATAATTCTTTACATATTTTGCAAAAGTTCTATTAAAAAATAGATTTCCCTTCCCATAATTTTAATAGAATTTTAATAAAAAATTAATTTAAGCATATTTGTAAATTAGGGAAAAAACATAGAAACTTAAATAACTGAAAAACAGAATAAAAAATTACAAGGCTCATATTATAACGCCAATATAAACGTATATAAATGTATATGAACGTGCATAGTCACGTCGTAATTATCTCCACGACGATGATTATTTTGCCAGGGGCAACTTCTAGTAGCACTGACATCATTTATTCTCGAATATCAATATATATATTACGGTATCGATCTTTCTGAATCTAATCTTAAGTGCTGATAAACTCGAGCGTACAGCTATTAAACATCATAGAGGATCGGTAATAGAAGCCACTTCCTGCAGTAGTCGCGGTCAGTTTATGTAGAGACTTCATGCTTCCGAGGGGCGGGCAGAACACACACGCATATATTTTGTCGTACACACTTGCCTTGGAGAGCGCGTACGCATACCAATATAACACGGCTATGTACTAGGGTAACACAATCGGTTAGCAACCCGCGTCCAATACCCATATATAGGCATCAAAGGGAATTCCTACCTTGTAACACATAGAGTTTGATGCTCTCCGCAGACTCCTTGATTGTTGGCATAGTTAAAATGTCATTGTGCGGACACAATCGCCGCGCGAGGCCTGCTTTCAATCAATCCACTCATAGTTTATCGAAATCGCTGGTATATCGAAGATTCGAAACGATCTCGCAGATTATTTCTTTTATAGCCGTGTATGTCGATTTATTAATTACAGATCGCTACTCAAGATGGCATAGATCTGACGAATGACGTTTTCAGTTTCTTTCATTCTGGATCTAATTGATTTAATATGCGGATAGTCCGAATGCAATAGTATATTATAATAAATTTGAAATTCGCATCAAATGGAATAATTGAGACGCTGAAATAAACGGAACATTGCAATGATTCTGTAATGTTAAAACGTGAATGTATCTTTTAACGAGAAAATAAAGATAAAGGCGTGCTAAAAGCGAAAATATACCAACGTGTCCGAGTTTTTAAAAGGAGAGAAGGGAGATATATGTGTGTGAAGGTCCCTATATTTTCCCTCTCTTTCTTTATAAATCTGCTTCTGCTGTCGTCTGTTCTTCTAGTGACATATAAGATTCATGAAAATTTCCGCGTGAGAATGTAACTTTTATGAACTAAGAGAGCGAAAGAGACCGCAAAAACTTGCACATTTAAACTTACATGTCTTTTTTTCTATCTATGTACCCGTTAATCACACATTCATGTATGAATAATTGATTTAAGTAAAGGATCAGAAATTAGAAATATAGTGTACGTTTGAAACGTAAAGCATTTTTAATTCGGGGCGATTATGACATTTTTCATTATCTTTAATTTATAAACATTCCTGCATTTTATTTATCTTTATATATTTTTCATAGAATAATGCCATCAATGTCAAAAATAATAAATGATGTTATCTAAAATATCCAATAAAGTAGCCAATATAAATTCACGTGAGAATAAATTGTCTTGAATTCTGTCACAAATTATAGATCATCTAAAACGGGTTTTACTGGGAATCTGGGACATCTGATATATGATATAATTGAAAACGTTTGAATGTTAAAATAAATAATAGACTCATCGGTATAGAAAAACAATGTTTCAAAGTTTTATTTCATAATAACAATTGATAGCAATTGATCGAACTCTTTAATCGGGCGGTAACAATTTGCCGTATCAATTTCACACGTTTTTTTTCTACGAACTAAAATGTTGGATTTGGTGCTCGCACAATGTTATTTATGATTTATTGCTTTTTAATGCCCATCTATCAAATTTACTTGATATGACCAAATTGATGATTTCAATGTCGCAAAAATTAATTCTTTAAATTGTTGAATTGAACACTGAGCGAGAAGTTTAAATATTTATAATGTATAATATAATATAATATGCAATATTTGTCGCTTCCTCAATTTATACATCATTTTTTTCACCCTGCGATGTTGCGTCAAAAATTAAAACGCAACATCTTTGTGCAACCGTGCGATGAAACGATGCTGATGAGAGATAGGAATACGGTAGTCATTGTTTATTTGATAGTCACAGTGTATCGCATTATCCTTTCAATATAATCTGCTCGTGATAGTATAATTTATACACACGGCGAAGTGGAAAATTACTAACTTCTTGCTTACTCTGATAATTCTCGGCACGCATCCCCTATTCGCGATTTCTTCTCTCGCTCCTTTTATCGCGGAATGGTATCTCCTTGCGGAATGCGAATAACATGACCCGATGTAATTTTGCGGCAACCGCAGAACAGTAAGCCCGTTCTATATTATACACGCGTGCACGCGCATGTGGGTGCGCATTAGTTTATTAGCATATATTTTAATGTGTCAAAGCGTACGCACGAATTTCGCGCCCGCGCGTGTCAATGCCATGTATATTTTAATATTTCTCTCTCTCTCTCTTTCTCCTTCTCTTTCGCTCCGTCGATCGACGGACGTCGATACGCCCTTTATGACTATCGGACCATGATTATTTCAGCCGTTTAATTGATATAAACACCGAGCCGATAATTATTAATTTCATGAAATATTAATACTCCATGTACGTCCGCTTTAAATGACCAGCCGTCCGCGAACTGATAATCGTCCAAAGCGCCCGGAGAGCTGCAATTACGTTAGAATTGATTTCGAATTTTTGCGCTGCTACTTGCTTGCAAATAATATACATTATTTTCGAGATAGGTTCTTATTAATGAAATGTCTGTGAAACAGCACGTTTTCTAGTTTTATTTTCTTCTCTTATTTTATCAGTGTAATTGTAATGTTTTATATAGCTGCAAGTATATCAATTATTTTATATATCACATGATGAAAAATAGTTTCATTAATTTTTTCGCGTGTGTATAAAGATAATAATATAGTGTTTCCAATTATCGAAATGCGAAGAAATATATTTCGTATTGATTTGATTTGCATAGAAAATTATGATTATTTGTATATATAGATAGAATTAGTCATCGTATGCATTGTTTTTTTAGGTGATCAAAAACTAAATTAAAAGATTTAATAAAATGTCATTTTGGTACACATATTTCATATTTCTGATCTCATTATACCACTTATCAATTGAAATTCAATTTGATTAAACATTCAGACATTTTGTAGGGATATATTCGTGCGATTCGTTTGCCATTCAGTGCCATCGAATCTAACGTATCGACGCTTAACGACATAATTCACCCGGTCCTCCGACGTCCCGAAATGTAGCTCGATTTATTCCGATCGCGTGGTTTATCATGCGATGTATTGCATTCGGTCCACCACGTCTGACGCTCATGTTACTGCTAACGCGCCATTTGAGATGAGAACGTTTCGCGAGAGAACGTGCCATTTGCAGCCACCGCTGTGTGTCACGATGCGGGCAAAATAGATATAAATAGCCCGTGTGGTGCGGTGATGTTCTCGGAGTGGAGAAGGGACAGGACGCGCGGGGCTGTCTTTCAAAATGTCTCAAAGGATGCGTGACGACGTGACGATGCCAAGACGTGACGAAGAGAAAAAAAAAAAGGGGATACCAGGGGACGCGCCGTGCAACGTTTTGCATTTCTCCCCTTATGAATATGTTATCAGGATGTCTCTTGATGGGCTTCACGCGCGCCCCCGGTCACGCGCGAACAAATTTACTGTCAATATTTGCTCGTCCCCGTGTGCGATCCGTCAAAATCTCACACATTTATGTGTATACAACATCTCGCGCGAGATCCGCTCGCGATGAGCTTTTCGCGTTTGGCGCGTCGACAATCCGCGCGTTTCGATTTTATTAATCAAAGCAATGTATCAATATCTAAAACATTTTGTATATCACAGAAAGATATATCGATGTACTATGGTAAGTGTCACAGGCGTAACGCGTGATATTTATCTCGCGTGAGAATATTAAACATTTCAACGTATTCCGAGGTCGATATTTCCTGTCGTGCTTCGCAGGCTTCCGGCAGTCCGTCCCTTCGCCGGAATAATGCCTGGGCACTCAAAAAACTTTGAGCTACCTCAAAACCCGTACTCGTACCGTAAAGCAGCCCCGCAAAGAGAGAAAGAGAAAGAGAAAGAGAGAGAGAGAGAGAGAGAGAGAAAATCAAATATATTTATATATCTTGCGCGTGCGCGCGTGCGCGTAAAATAACGCGAGTCGCGGTTAAAGCAACGTGTTTGGCGGTAGAAATACCGGAGAACTGCACTTGACACCTGTGCCCCGAATTCAGGATTTCTACCCTTCCGCTTCTTCTCCTCCTTTACCCCTCGTTGCAGCCTCTTGTCAACCCCACACACAGCTAGCTAGCCCCAGAGTCCGTACCCGCGACGTAGTAGCCTTTCTCCCCTTTCCCACCCCGCTTTCCCCTCTACCCTTCGTCCGCTCGCCACTTTGATTCCTGCAACTGGCCCTCTGCAAAATTACCTACCTACGGCGAACTCGCGTTGAGGTTTTGCGGTGCGGCCGGCCGCGCGGTATATCAACGTTGCTGCAACACGACTACGGTTTGCAGTGTGTTGCGCGCGCGTGCGGCCGACTCGGCCCAATTTTACATGCAATTTCGCGGTGGCGGGCGATCCGCAGAGAGAGAGAGAGAGAGAGAAAGAGGGGGGAGAGAGGGAGAGAGGGAGAACGCCGAGGTTTTTAATTATATCTACCCGGTCGAGCCGGTCGACGGGATATTAACCGGAAATCATTTCGGCCGCTGCAAGCCGCTGCTATCGACATTGTGTGCCGCCCCGTGCCTGGCAGTCCCGGGAGAAAAGGGGCAGATGCGGGACAAAAATGGAACTTTCTGGTGAACAATCACGAATTGTTGCGTTGCATCCGTTATGGGATATAATCCGACCGATGGGAATATTTTGATGCTCGCGCGTTAATTGTCATTGGAGTTTTAAACCTCGTGTAAAGCGAACATCATGAGTGAGAGGACGGCTTGAAAAAGATGAAAGATTATAATATAAAAGGGAGGAAAATTTTTTTTCCACTTATTGCAATTATTAATTCTACATTCTTTTTGAATGATAAATTATTATGTCATTATTTATTTCATTAATATCCTGTTTGAAAGTGAAATGTTACAAATGTCATTTAATTGTTATTATCATTTTAGAAATATATATTTCTCTTTTTTTTATATTTATTTTATATATACTTCTATTATATGCATATATACATATATTTATTTATTTATATTTATTTATTTATTTACTTGTTTATTCGTATTATCATACCGTAAATTGGTTTGTTCGTATTATCAAACACAAAGACTCATTTGCACATTCACGTAATTCTTGGTGAAAAATACAAATATTTTATAATACTTTAGATTCGAATGGCATATATATCAAGTGCAGATGACCTCTTTGCAAGAGTACGTTCTTCGGTGTGTTGATTTATCATCGTATACCGCCGTATGTATATATTCCCGCGAATGTCATTAAGCGTGGATGATATCGAGACCTCAGCATGGCTATCGTTATCGAATGAGGGACATTTCCATTAAGTGCACGGGGTGAATGCGGGCGACGCGAACGATGAGGATATTTTCTCGCACTAAATCGTATTTCTGTCATTAACATGACCGATCTTCAAGGAAGCGAGAAAGCGTGATCTTCTATAAACAATTTTTGCGCGAATCGTTTCATTTTCTCAGACAGAAATAAAAAGTAAAAATTTTCTTTAAGATGCATTATATATAAAATCACAAACGATATATATTTTACTTGTATAATTTTATATATATATATAATTTATATTATAAAGAAATTTTACTTCACTTAATTATTTGATACAGATATAAACACAGATATTATTAAATATCTTGATATTTAAGCACACGAATGCGAGAAATGCTATTGCCTGGCGATTAATATCGATGACAAGAAATGCATCTACGTGAATGAAGCGACAAGCGAGTACTCAAACTGCCATTCTACTCGGTTTTAACAGTGTCACAGATCCTGACACGGGATGGCATATATGTGATTCACTTTTCGAGACCGTTCTCGAACGGTTACTGCTATCGACAGACGGTCGAAGAGTATGCGAAGAAAAAATATTCCCGACGTTTCGCGCACTTCTCTCTCTTTTCACACGCATGTCCATTCGAAAGGCCTTTATACACATGCCAAGCTTGCATCCACCCGGCTAGCGACGATGATACATCAAACGCAGCTGAAAACGAGTACGCTCGCGAATGTGATTTGTCGTTGCAGACGGCGGAAAGGAATAGATCGTTAAAGATGCTCTTGTGGAGTCGTCTCTCCTGGCAAACGACATTCGCGAACGCTATACTCGTGTAAATCTAGCTTTTAGTTCACGCCAAATATATGGTCATTAAGATAACATACCGTACACTTGTCAGAACTAACATATTGTATCTTTCAGCTCTTTTTTATCGAATACTGTATTAAGTAATTATATAAGTCCTCTTTAATAGTATTAACCTAATATACACCAATTTCAGTATTTGTAAATAAAATATAAAAAACAAATGAAATAAAATAAATAAAATACAAAAAAACAATATAGAAGTAATATAAAAATATTATATGATATATCAAAACCCAAACAATATAATTCATCCGACAGGTGCAGTCGCGCTAGAGAAGGATAACATTAAGTATATGCGGCATGAATAAAGTTTACTTAATAGTCACAAAGTTTTGTTTCGTCCCCCAAATTCATAGCGTGCTATATATATATATATACGGCCGAACGCGTGCTCATTAAAAGTACGATTCATTTCCATTAAGTGCACCAAGGGATGATCACCCCGGGGGAATCGTCTGCTTAGTTTCGTGTATGTAGCGAATTAAGTCGTTAATGCCAAACACCTCTACCGCCAGTCGTCCGAAATTTTGGAAATTACAAAGTTTGGTTACACACTGTCGGAGAGAGCGCCAGAGAATGGGAAGAGTTCTGATTCTCAGGAGTCTGTTTACGTATTTCGCTGATAATTAGATTTGACACTGAAATTTGTGAACGCATCATCAAAGTGCAGGCTTCGTGCATTATCTCGGATTGTCCTGGCCGCGCGAAATTGTTGCTTTCGGATTTCGTATAAGAATTCCTCGAATAATGCAACGTCAGCTTTGTCGTCTGAGCTAACTGGCGAAAAAGATAATCGAAGCCATGTGATTTAAATCGAAAATAGATTGAACGGTTCAAATATATCGGAAATATTTTATTGATGTTTTCTTTAGCTAAAACATATTTAGATAACTTTTATTTTATTCAAACAAGTATAAATTTTCAATTTTATCCGGTATTGCGATATGACGTGAGAAATGAAATGTAATGCAAATATCATGAGAAATCGTTTAAATACGGAGTTTATTACAAATATAAGATATTATTGCAGTATCAAAATATTTTTCTCGCGTAAATATTTTAAATATTCCAAACGAAAAATTTCCATTATTACAAATTTTCAGTCAAGAAACATAGCTATTACTTTATAAACACCGTCTAAATTTATTTATGTTCCTAAATGCGTTATTTGTGTTCTTAAAAAGTAACGTACAAATGTGTTAAATAGATTTCACCAGCTCTCTAATGCAATTTCCTTTTAATGCAACGTTAATTAACTAACTTTCAGAGGCAGTGTCAACAAATGCACAACTCTGTAACATTCACGGCTTTTATGAATCCTACTAGCGCTCGAATTATCGTCTCAGTGCAAGTTTTATAATATATTTCTTTCACACATTTGCTGAATCTGTGTTTCGCGAATAAGAGGGGTTCCTTTACGAAAAAATATAAAATTTAATTTTTTCAGTACCAATAGAGTAGTGTGGAGGAGAATTGTGTAGGAGAAAAATGTAAAAACAAACACATACTACATGAAATAGCAAATCTTGTTCTCACCTGCATTACGTATTTTTAATTGCGTGTTTTTTAGTTGTCTAACTGTCGATCGTACAAAATCGTAAAATTGTTCGTACGTAACAAAACGCGGCGAGAAAACATGCCAATATTAAAATATTTCAATAACTGTTTTATATTGCAGTATCGAAGTATCACAATGATTATCACTATATAAAAAAAACTCATTGTCAGTTAATATTTTATGATATACATCTTGATTTATGATAAATACTTATTTATTACTAATTATATTTTTTCGCTCATCTCTCTCTTTGCTAAAATGGACAATTTACTTTATATAGGGCAAAAATATTGAATGACAACGTAACGACGAACGTATGGCAAAATGATAGCCATCGTACGACGCGGATATATTTTTAAACATATTTTTTATACGACCACTTTTGGTCCCGTCGAAATTGGTAATTCCTTTGAGCCGCGCTTCTGGAAACGGAAGCGGAAAGAACTACCCGAAACATTATCATTTATATGAAATCCTTTGCGCGTCCTTATGCATAGTCATTATCCCGTCGCTTTTCAGTGCTGTCCCTCCAGAAGAAAACGGAGGAGCTGACGGGAGGGAAAATAACAAGAGTAGTAGTTCGATACACGTACATACGCGCGGGAAAATGTGACATTCTTAATTAAAGAGTGCTAGCCAACCTTTTTACTTTTATCATAGGCATTAATTCGAACTACGTTCAATTACAGTTGCGCTTTTGAGGGACAATCCAGCTTTCCGCAGTTTAACGTTTGCGAGCAAATTAATTTGAAAGATCGGCGAATGCGAGTCACGTGCCAATTGGTATCGCGCAAAATTTAATCAAGTCTCGACATAACGGTGATATTTGTGAGAAAACAATTGAATATTTTTATTCTATCTAAACTAATATTTTTTACAGATGTAATCGCAATTAGAATTTCTATTAGAAATATTGGAGATGCGTATTACAGAGAGATATTTTATTATAGTAATAATATTTAGTTTTCGAGAATAAAATATTTGTAAAAAATGCTCGTATCTGATAACATGTAAATAAGGTTGGAATATATTTGAAAATATATCGCGAGTACATACTTTGCTTTCGTTTCTGTAGAATATACACAGCGGGTCATATCAATTTTTATAAAATATAAAAGTTCATTCAAATATACATATGTGAAAAAAACATTGAGATCTTGAGCGAGATATAACATAAATAATATTCCTATCTTGTCTTTAACAGAGATATTTCGGTGACATTAAAAATATTATCATGCTTTTTTCAAGGATCAATACTATTCCGACCTCTAATTATTTTTCTTACGCGAAAATAATATATATAATTAAATAAATATATATGTATACACGTACACACACGTATATTCTCGCGATGCACATTTTTAGAACGCATCAAGCATGACGCTTTACCATAGTATAACAGTGTAGGGACGTAAGGATAAAACTTTTCGCGAGCTTTTCTTTATTTAAGGCGACAGAATGTACTTTCTCCGCGCGAGAGAGAGGCTTTAATGCAACATATAAGTATGACGACGATTTACTTCCTTCGCTGTTATATTTTTCTGCCTCGAAAGACAAAGCGCCGGTGTGAAATCTGAATATCTGAGGGCACGGAGTATAACGTTATACTCGGCGGCGGCGAACGTGGGGGGGTTGTGCATATATGGGGAATATGCGGTGCGCTTCATCATTCTCGATCTCGTATGTAAGGTGCATGTACATGGGCTATACTTACGCGGAAGACCCGCGTGTAATACCGGAACTTCTGCGGCGTAAAGCTGTCGCACGTCTACGACGGATAGGTATATTCGCGTGTAACTTTGATCGCACGATTCGAGACGAGCGCGTGATAATTTTGGAGATAAAATCCGAGGGGTGGGGAAATATATCGTTATAAGTCGCGATCGGACGGTAATGACAGCTCGGAAACGAATTTATTGCGCGCGTTGACAGTCGGACGGCTTCCTATTTCGCGATAATTCGAGAACTTGATCAAGCAACGTACATTGAAAAACATAAGGGAATCAAAAGGGACGACTCCTGTGTTTAAGAATATAATATATTTCCACCGAATCCCCACCGACGTACATTCCATTTAGAAACGACATTATATCGCTAGATTTAATGCCACGTGGATTAAATCTAATTTCGGTTGAATTATTATAAAGTGGGCGCTTCAAATTGGAAAAATGTAAAACTCGCGAAAAACGAACGGCGTGAGAATGTGATATTGCTTAAGCGAATCGATAACATACATATTTTTGTGAATTTCTCTGCAAATGGCATTTCGTATGCTTCTGTTTTCCATATTTAATTTCCTGCAGTAATTTGTACATTAAAATTAATCATTTCTCATATTTGATAAAATTAAATCCATGAAAATATAAGTCGAGCTGTATATTGCTTACTTGAATTAAAACAGTGAAATGAGAACAGTTAAATTATAAAATACTTGACAGAATAATTGTAAACAAAGAAATATACAAGGTATCTATAAAGTCTGTTCCTACCCTATATTTCGAAAACGGTACAAAATTATAAAAAATTACGACAAATTTTGGAAAACTGATAAATTTGTTTTTTACTATGGCAATGTAATTCTTAAAAAACCCCTTTGCAGGGCGCCGGAAAAAGGGGGCTTCAACTCCCGTCATTATTGAAAAAAATGTCGTCCCTCAAATTTTGACGTCATCTTGAATTTAACAGTTTTGGGGGGAGGAGACTCCCTTATATAATCTCCTTAAAAGAGTAACCCTTCAAAATGATCGAACACATGTTTCACGGTTTTTCGTAATTTTGAACCGTTTCCGAAATATAGGGGATGGGAACAAACTTTATAGACACTCTGTATAAACCTAAATAAATAGAGAAAGGAAGGGCTAATATATATTATAACATTATTCGTAATAAAGTGCATTTGCGTGAGTATCGTACGCTCTGTTTGCTTATCATGATATTCATACGTCCATATCGAAGGTCATTGTTTTTGATGACATTGCATTTCATTCAATGAAAATCGCATACGAATGAAAGCTATCGTCGATTTAACTACCGGTTGATTCGTCACTGTATACAGGTCGCTGGTGACACGCTTGACGGAAATTTCGATATCGATCGCTCTCTCGTGCCCGCTACGCGACACTCCGAGCATAATCAAAGCGCTGTAAAGGCAATTTGGCAACGATATCGATTGCGAGAAGGGCAGAAAAGAAGCTAGCTGAATGCAAACGCGAAAAAGACGCGGTGAACAAGTGAAGATAAAGAGGTGGGGGAGAAGAACGCGATATTATTCAGATCCTTGGAGAAAGCTGCCGTTAGGAATAGTGCCGTTTTAAACCGACCGGCCTCTTTAAGGTTCCTCCGACTCCTCAAAAGCGGCACAGTCTTTCGTACGTAAGGAAAAAAAAAGAAGTAAATGCAACGGCGACGGTAGGTACGATGCGGAGAGACTGCGGTGAAATATAAATATATATATGAACAGGATCCGTCGTGATCACAAGGAAGTAGGTCTCGTGCGACGAAGGGGTGGCTCGCTACGGAGAGACAGTGGCTCCCTGCGGTACACGGAAGGATCCTTGAATCCATTACGATGGAAGCGGAAGACGGTGTATCCGCGACGGATCCGCCGGCGGTCGGTGGTGTTTCGCGTCAAATGGAATCGGACGGGGCTTGATCTGGTTACCCGTGTCGAGTGTCGTGCACGCGAAGAGAGGATTATATGCGATGAAGCCGATAATACGACACAGGGTGCTATGCCCATGTCCAGTGATAGATTTAGATCGTTCATTTAAGACGTAATCTAGACACATATGTACATTGTATATATATATACACAATTCCTATTTTATTCATGCAAAATGACATGCTCTTTTAATTAAAAGCAAATATATTTTTATTAAAAGATACATATTTAAAGATACATTAAAACATTTTTATCTGATTAATTTATCTTCTATAATAAATCGTTGAAGTATGTGTGTGTATATATATATATACTTCAAAGATTTATTATAAAAGATAAATTAATAATTATATATTAATAATTATATATACACTTCAAAGATTCATTGTAGAAGATAAATTAATCGAATAAAAATGACGTAATGTATCTTTAAATATGTATCTTTAAATAAAATGTTTGCTTTTAATTAAAACAGCGTGTCATTTTGCATAAATAAAATAGAAATTGTAAGTTTGCAATACATTTGGATATTATACCTCGTAAAGGCAACAAAATAACATCAGAATTCTACATAACGTGAAATTTTATATCGTGTAATAGAAAAACTTCAATATCTACTTATTGTATATTTTTATTATATTCTTGCACACTGCAAATTTTCATTAATAAGATATTTACCATCGAAACAATAACAAAGTTATGTTACGTACTGACTTCGTTGCATTTTGTCGAAAATATTTTCCGTCAGCTAAATGAAAGTACTGCTCGCAAACGAATACAAAACATGAGAATTAAATAAACAATACAAAACACGGTGACAATGTATGAGCAAATTGTACGAAATAACCGAGAAACTGATATTAACAGGAAAGTTTTCAAGTATTTTTCTCTTGCGCGCTATCACGTTTCTATTTCAACAGTATGTAAAAATATACTATGCTAGTTTTCTATATAAATTATATTTTTACTTTATATATATATATTATCGATGACACTAACTCTAAAAGAGCGTAAAATGTACTGTCACGCGAAACAAGATCGTTGATTAGATATCAATCTCATGATAAAATTCGTATTGAAATAAGTTCACACACGTATAATATAAAATTGTTGTATATTTTACGAAAACTTTTCGATTGATTGACTCACATCAGAACTTCATGATGCAGCGATGAGCGAAAGAAAAACAAAGTAACGATCGCTGGCGGAGGAATGGAATCGCTGCGCGCGTTACAGAATACAGTTATCGCTTGCAGTGTAAACTGGCGATTTATTAGCGGAGCATTAAATCGAGAGCGTACACTAGTACCTAGTGCATTTTCACCCGTTCTCGTGCTTCTTTTTCCCGTCTCGCCGATGTGTGCCCGCCTTTCTTTTTTTACGTTTTGGCATTACCTTCTCCGGGCTAGTTTTATTTATTTCCCGCGTTCAAAATTTATACGTACTGCACCTGCAAATGAAATATCATAGCCGTGCACTCCCGGAAAGTGCCTGTGACGGCTCAGCACGGGCAGTTTACCGGACTAATTAGACTTTATTGCACTCACGGTAAACTGAATTAATTGGAAACGCCTGCGCGCTTTACACGGCACGATATTCGTGAGATGATTGGCCGAATTAAAAGATTGAAAATCTCGCCACGGCGAGAAAAATCTCGCGCCGAGGCAACAAGAGAGAAAAAAATAACAAGCAAACGGTGTCGAGACTTTTTAAACGGCATATTTTAATAGGAGAATAAACACTGAAACACACCGACACATGTTATCGAGCATTTTTTTATTCACTTATAATCGGGCACGTATTTATAAGCCGGTGTATTTTATAAAATTTAGATACAGAAAAGTGTAGTTTTTTCTATTTATCATGCGTTTAAATTATAATAAGGGTGAGATAGATTAATACAAAATGATATACTTCTCTCTCCCTTTATTCATATATTTGAATCTAGGTGTAATTTATCACAATAAGGGAAATATATAAAGACCTATGATGTGATGTGTGGGTGAAACATACTTTCTTGAACCGAGAAATATGGTAGGTAGGAGCGCTTGTTCGGTAATTATAACTTTATTCTCAATTGACAATATTCTTTCCAAGTGATAAATGAAGGTTTTTCATTTTTACAAGAGTTTTAAACACAATCTATACTTACAGATTAAATGTAGCAACATTTATAGATTAACACTACGTAGCGAGTTATAATGCACATTAAAAGCGATTCGCAGCTTTCGCATTGTCTCATGTGCCTTGCTCTGTTAATCCTATCGATAATAAAGGAGAGGCTTTGCCATTGTTGTAATCGCGTAATCGTGCATTTGGCTTACATCTTTCCTTCGCGCTTGTGTCGAATATCGATCGGCAAACTTCAACATCTTTTACAAAGTTTTCTTTGTTATCGAATCGCTTCGAAGCGATTTTAGGCTTCTCTCCTTAACTTCGCAGTGACATAATTGCAGAAAAAAATGCGCCTTAATTTCCATTGATACGATCCACGATATTAAAACACATACTTTGGTTATTCATTTAACGTAAAATTTATGCAGCTATTTGATTCGAAATACGATTCAGATATAATCTAAGTATAAGGTATTAATTAAACGACTACGTTTAACAAAATGTGCAGCGAGAATACGAGTTTGCATGAGTTCGCAATTTGTTTCTAAGTATGTCAGTGAAAGTTTTTGCAACAAAATTGTGGCAGAGAGTGGCTGAATGCACTTTGTATCGCGGTACACCGTGATATTGCTAGTAAAAATGCAAACTTCTTAACCATGTTGAACTGAATATGATAACAGACACTGAGTATATCACGCGACTGTCGATGGACGAAATACAGAAATACACACATGCTTTTATTACCACTCATGATATCATATCGAAGACACTATAAATATCTGGAAGTTAAGAAGAAAACGCCGATGCGCTTCGAACGAGTGACAAACGCATGCATAAAAGTATCGTAGAAACACTTTGGAAATCCGGAAAGCAATCTCGCGTCTTACTTTAAGTGTTTAAGTGGAAATGCGTAGAAGAAGAAGAAGAAGAAGAAGAAGAGAGAGGACAGACTGTCGTCGCGTGCCGACCTTCTTTCCTTTCCGTTAATAATAACTATATATTACGCCATATCGATCTAAGCGGGTTACACCTACGTTTATGTATACCTATGTACAGGAACAAAAGAATGAGGATCGCCGGCCGGACCGCGAAAGAAACCGGTCCACCAGAATCGCGGCTTCTAATATCTCTTCTCTCTCTTTATAATTGCGTTAAACAGTAACAATTAATATAATAATATTATCCTCGCGACCGGCTTCTGTGGCGGCCGTGCAACGGGATTTCGCTACGAGATATATGAGACTTACGGCAGTGTGATAATTATTGTTTGCCTTCCCCCCCTCCCCCTACAAACGAGGTCCTTTGTGTGAGTTTGTTGCTCGAGCATCGTCATTATCAGGGCTGTGAGTCGCGAGTCAGGGCGGTGCGGAGAGGCGGCATCTCGGTGAGATGTGTTCTTTCCTTTATGAATGTCTCCTTTGATATATAGATATATATATATTCTAAAACAAAACCGTATGGAATCTCTTAAAGCATTACTGGAATTAACGCGTTACGTTAGAACTTTTTAACAGCGGACCAAAGTTCTTTTTCATATCAAAGAGAATAAGATTAATGAACGTAATGATAAGAGCGAGTATATAGTATTCACACACGTTTGAATTATGCAACTTAGACGCTTTCATCGAATTCATGAAACGATATGAAAAAAAAAACATGTCTCTCTAATTTTGTAATCTTCTTTTCTCGATAATTCTTTTTGTAGTTGAAGCGAACAAGATTAGTAAAACGGCGAATTGGATTTATGCGACACAAATGATATATTTATCAACTATGTTTTATATAAAATATAAAAGAAAAACGAGCAGTCGAATATTTCGAAAAATTTTAAAATTTTAAAATGCTACATTATTCGTTTTTCATTATATTGGTTTCTCTTTCGGAAAATATGTGTGAGAGGAAATAAATCCTCTTACACTTGTATATCAATGAAATAGGTAAATTATTGCATGCTCGAGTAAGCTTTTTGGCACGAAATCCCGAATTTAATCCGCCCTGACTTTTCTAGGACTAGCAAATTCGACATTATCGACTAAATTCGGTAGGTAATTTAAGCACCTCACGCTCATTCCAAATGAAAAGCACATTGATTCGTCTCTAATCCGTTACACGTTAATTAATATTCGTTATCGTTAACTATATCAACGGCTTCTCGATGCCTACACATCCTACGATCGGTCTGTCTGCGCGATGGTCGAAAACACGAAGCGCGAAGACTTAAAGTTCACATGTCGAGCGACTTATCTCCCGTTCCGTATCGAAGTATGCGAAATGTTTTGCATAATCAAATCAACGGGTATTTTTGCATGCGAGGATTCAACGAAGCCTCGGCAATGTTAAGTGAATCGCGTCTGCATTACGCTCGTGGATGAGATCACGGTTTACATTCGATTGTGGTGAAAACGTGAACGCAAATTTGGATTAAATTTCGATACGTATATGTGTGATTATTGCGGTGTGTTTTGATTTAAACTTAAATTATAAAACTCATACGCGCACGTGCGCTATTTTTTCAGAATCGGAATTCGAAATATAACGTAATAAATATTAAATGTTAATATCGTGATTCGCGAGCCGTTTCCATTCATACGAATCGCGTTTCGTGTTTGCGATAATCAATTATTTATGTCTTATCACGCGTACGGAATATAATCAACGGGCGCGTCATACGCGAAAGCGCATCCCCCTGCACGCATATTCACATACACGCAAGCATACATATTACACACGCATACATACGCGTATATATTCACGAATTTGGCACTTATTACGCGGTAAAATATGTACATGTAGATTTATATACTAATCGGGAGTGAAGCACCCTCGAGGAGAAGTGACATCACCGATCGTCAATCGGATCGCACGCGATCGGGGCACACATGCTTAAAATGTTTATACAAATAACCGAAATTAGGTTTTATACATTGAGCTATGTACAATTGTCTTACAGCTTGCGCGCCGAATTTCTAATCGTCGTTTAATTGTCGAGGACCAGCATAATGTAACGGTAAGGCCGATCCGTTTTCCTCGATTTTTTTTTTCGATTGCGAATCCAATTCGGCGCACAATCGCGAGATTAATATATTAAAATTTATAAACCTTTCCTTTCACTTTTTCATTTTGAGCACCGAAAATGTTTATCTCATGCAACCCTTAACGTAAACACTTGATATAATAATACATTAAAGTATAAGCAATAATACTTTCAACGTGTTTTACGTCGGCTGTACGATTGTTGTGCCCGTACGCCGGAATTCTTTCTTAGCGTATTGTGTCGAAATCGCGCTTTTTGCGGAGTTCGAGTCAATGTAAATGTAGCGGATTAATTCCTGGCATCGTGCAAAACTATTCAAGTTTGTTGTTCCGTATTTTACAATATTACATAGTCCATCTTAATTTATTTAACACTTAGATGGAATCGATTGATAATTCCTTCTCTCCTTCGCTGATTTATTATTGTTTCTCTAATTTCACAACGAAACATCATATATCATTAATTATTATTTTATTAATTAAACCTACGCAAATGTGCATTGAGAAATATTTAATAAAACATCACTATTCTTGTAACCAGTAAATGCGCGTAAAAAAATTCTGAATTTTGGGATATTTCGATATTTATGCGTGGGATATTTATACTCAACTTGCTTTAATCACAAGAGCAAGTTTCACAATAGAAACAAGCAACTACGTGAAATACGATGTTGTTTCGAGATTTACATAGGAAAACATACCCTCGGCACGTGATGCATATGAGAGATTACGTTTTACAAGCCCCTGATGATCATAATGCACATTTGCTATTATTTCACATATCGATAAACAATGATATAACACTTGGTTAACAAACTTCAAGCGAGTCATCATGTATATGTATTCTTAATTCTGTAAAACCTGTCGGAAAATTTTAGACATTATATGCCTGACTTGTAAAAGTCTGAAAATGTATCAGAGCTTGGTATTTAAAGTTACTTGCAGCAGTATATTTCAACGTATCGATGTCATCGAAGAAAAATGCGTTGCTATAACAATAAAAGGATTGTCTCTCTCGAATTTTTCACACAGAAAAGAGATCTCGCGATTAATTGGCAGTTGTATCCGCGCCGTTCAACAAGAGACGCGACTTGATCATCTCGATTGTGTGACGGGGCGATAGTACCTCGACGCGTATGTATCAATATGCGATTTAATATCCATGACAAAATACCGAATGCCGCAAGATTTATAGCGGTATTTCCCGATAGTTGTGTCCGAACGGAATGACTGGGGCCGGCCAATTTTGTCGTACCAATCTGGCGATTATGAGGCGCCGCTGGCCGCAAAAGTGTAGACTCTCGCAGGCCGCACGGACGGCTCGCGGCCTCGTAATTCAGGACAATAGGTGCGTTCGCCCCGTAGATGAGAGGGTGTAAAAGAGGGTGGGGGAACGACGCCAAATCGGGGGGTTCGGACAATGTTTGGCCGCCGAGGTGGTGCGCGCGGCGCGATAACCGGCAATACTTTCGCGGCCGTCATCCTATTATGAATGGGCCGTGTTAAACGAGGCGGGAAAAGCTCGCAAGTACATCGCAAAGTGATGATACAGGCTGTGTATAACAGGATCCCTCTATATATATATATATATATATAACGACGCCCCCCGCTTGCCCTTTCCATTTCGCCTTTTCTCTCTCTCTATCTCTCTCTTCCTCTCCAGCACTCGATATAACTGGCCTCCCTCTCTTCCCGCGTTCCCTGTTGTACTTGTTCTGTACGGTTTTACGTATGTTTCCTGGTAATCGCGTTGAAACAGCACTTTCGTTTAGGTCGCACAAAAATAAACACGCACGCAAAAATAATACATATTTAAAGATCTAACTTAGGGATGAAGATTATTCCTAAAGTGGATAGTTTGCGGATACCGATGTTTTATTTATTAGTCGTTATCAAAGATCTTCCCGCAATTTGGAGCAAATCTCTTTTAAAGAAAAATGTTAGGTTTATTGATGGCTTTAGTGAAATTCTAATTCTATAAATATCGATAATTATATATATTGTAATAAATTTTGAATCGATTAAGGAGAGAAAATCTTGTGATATCTTTCAGAATTAATAAACGCTTATTCACACATGGAAACAGAATATACTTTGGAAGATCTCGGAGAACGATTGAGAAAAATGAGATGATATAAAAAGAGAACAAAATATAACAGATTATGAGCGTTTGACGATAACACTTTGGCGGCTTCATCCTATTATGAATAGCTTGTGTTAAATAAGGCAGGTAGAGGGTACATGGGCAAAGTGAAGATGCATGCCGTGTGAAACAGGATTTTCTATTTCATCTCTCTCTTCACCATCTTTCCTGCTTCGTCCGTTATTTCGCTGATATTCTATGATTTTGCGTGCACTGTGCTCGTTGGAGCAGCATTGCGAAAATACGCGCGTCATGTGGCGTCGTACGTTGCGGATAAAAAACCGACCTGGCAACCAATCTCACGTATCGTGGTATCGCATCGTATAACCGGCGCACGTCAGCGAATTTAAGAGACTTCTGAATCATAAGGAATTTTGATATCGTCGGAAAAATATACTGAATTTTGTAGTTATCACGTGAATAGCACATGCGATATCACGATACAGTTCGCAGTCACGATATACCAATAAATGACCAATAAATTCACGCGCTTACACATTTATGATATATGTATATAAAAAAGATATTTTTTTAAATAAGCAAGCTAAAATATTGTATATACCGCAGCTATTAATTATAACTATAAAAAAATTTTATATTAAACTAGTCATTTATTAAAATTAATGATTATTCACTGAATGAAGAAAAATGATATATATATATATATATATATATATATATATATATATATATATATATATATATATATATATATATATATATATATATATATATATATATATATATATATATATATATATATATATATATATATATATATATATATATATATATATATATATATATATATATATATATATATATATATATATATATATATATATATATATATATATATATATATATATATATATATATATATATATATATATATATATATATATAT
>NW_021851887.1:493559-503570 GCF_003651465.1 Formica exsecta
TTTTTTTACGTTTTGGCATTACCTTCTCCGGGCTAGTTTTATTTATTTCCCGCGTTCAAAATTTATACGTACTGCACCTGCAAATGAAATATCATAGCCGTGCACTCCCGGAAAGTGCCTGTGACGGCTCAGCACGGGCAGTTTACCGGACTAATTAGACTTTATTGCACTCACGGTAAACTGAATTAATTGGAAACGCCTGCGCGCTTTACACGGCACGATATTCGTGAGATGATTGGCCGAATTAAAAGATTGAAAATCTCGCCACGGCGAGAAAAATCTCGCGCCGAGGCAACAAGAGAGAAAAAAATAACAAGCAAACGGTGTCGAGACTTTTTAAACGGCATATTTTAATAGGAGAATAAACACTGAAACACACCGACACATGTTATCGAGCATTTTTTTATTCACTTATAATCGGGCACGTATTTATAAGCCGGTGTATTTTATAAAATTTAGATACAGAAAAGTGTAGTTTTTTCTATTTATCATGCGTTTAAATTATAATAAGGGTGAGATAGATTAATACAAAATGATATACTTCTCTCTCCCTTTATTCATATATTTGAATCTAGGTGTAATTTATCACAATAAGGGAAATATATAAAGACCTATGATGTGATGTGTGGGTGAAACATACTTTCTTGAACCGAGAAATATGGTAGGTAGGAGCGCTTGTTCGGTAATTATAATTTTATTCTCAATTGACAATATTCTTTCCAAGTGATAAATGAAGGTTTTTCATTTTTACAAGAGTTTTAAACACAATCTATACTTACAGATTAAATGTAGCAACATTTATAGATTAACACTACGTAGCGAGTTATAATGCACATTAAAAGCGATTCGCAGCTTTCGCATTGTCTCATGTGCCTTGCTCTGTTAATCCTATCGATAATAAAGGAGAGGCTTTGCCATTGTTGTAATCGCGTAATCGTGCATTTGGCTTACATCTTTCCTTCGCGCTTGTGTCGAATATCGATCGGCAAACTTCAACATCTTTTACAAAGTTTTCTTTGTTATCGAATCGCTTCGAAGCGATTTTAGGCTTCTCTCCTTAACTTCGCAGTGACATAATTGCAGAAAAAAATGCGCCTTAATTTCCATTGATACGATCCACGATATTAAAACACATACTTTGGTTATTCATTTAACGTAAAATTTATGCAGCTATTTGATTCGAAATACGATTCAGATATAATCTAAGTATAAGGTATTAATTAAACGACTACGTTTAACAAAATGTGCAGCGAGAATACGAGTTTGCATGAGTTCGCAATTTGTTTCTAAGTATGTCAGTGAAAGTTTTTGCAACAAAATTGTGGCAGAGAGTGGCTGAATGCACTTTGTATCGCGGTACACCGTGATATTGCTAGTAAAAATGCAAACTTCTTAACCATGTTGAACTGAATATGATAACAGACACTGAGTATATCACGCGACTGTCGATGGACGAAATACAGAAATACACACATGCTTTTATTACCACTCATGATATCATATCGAAGACACTATAAATATCTGGAAGTTAAGAAGAAAACGCCGATGCGCTTCGAACGAGTGACAAACGCATGCATAAAAGTATCGTAGAAACACTTTGGAAATCCGGAAAGCAATCTCGCGTCTTACTTTAAGTGTTTAAGTGGAAATGCGTAGAAGAAGAAGAAGAAGAAGAAGAAGAGAGAGGACAGACTGTCGTCGCGTGCCGACCTTCTTTCCTTTCCGTTAATAATAACTATATATTACGCCATATCGATCTAAGCGGGTTACACCTACGTTTATGTATACCTATGTACAGGAACAAAAGAATGAGGATCGCCGGCCGGACCGCGAAAGAAACCGGTCCACCAGAATCGCGGCTTCTAATATCTCTTCTCTCTCTTTATAATTGCGTTAAACAGTAACAATTAATATAATAATATTATCCTCGCGACCGGCTTCTGTGGCGGCCGTGCAACGGGATTTCGCTACGAGATATATGAGACTTACGGCAGTGTGATAATTATTGTTTGCCTTCCCCCCCCTCCCCCTACAAACGAGGTCCTTTGTGTGAGTTTGTTGCTCGAGCATCGTCATTATCAGGGCTGTGAGTCGCGAGTCAGGGCGGTGCGGAGAGGCGGCATCTCGGTGAGATGTGTTCTTTCCTTTATGAATGTCTCCTTTGATATATAGATATATATATATTCTAAAACAAAACCGTATGGAATCTCTTAAAGCATTACTGGAATTAACGCGTTACGTTAGAACTTTTTAACAGCGGACCAAAGTTCTTTTTCATATCAAAGAGAATAAGATTAATGAACGTAATGATAAGAGCGAGTATATAGTATTCACACACGTTTGAATTATGCAACTTAGACGCTTTCATCGAATTCATGAAACGATATGAAAAAAAAAACATGTCTCTCTAATTTTGTAATCTTCTTTTCCCGATAATTCTTTTTGTAGTTGAAGCGAACAAGATTAGTAAAACGGCGAATTGGATTTATGCGACACAAATGATATATTTATCAACTATGTTTTATATAAAATATAAAAGAAAAACGAGCAGTCGAATATTTCGAAAAATTTTAAAATTTTAAAATGCTACATTATTCGTTTTTCATTATATTGGTTTCTCTTTCGGAAAATATGTGTGAGAGGAAATAAATCCTCTTACACTTGTATATCAATGAAATAGGTAAATTATTGCATGCTCGAGTAAGCTTTTTGGCACGAAATCCCGAATTTAATCCGCCCTGACTTTTCTAGGACTAGCAAATTCGACATTATCGACTAAATTCGGTAGGTAATTTAAGCACCTCACGCTCATTCCAAATGAAAAGCACATTGATTCGTCTCTAATCCGTTACACGTTAATTAATATTCGTTATCGTTAACTATATCAACGGCTTCTCGATGCCTACACATCCTACGATCGGTCTGTCTGCGCGATGGTCGAAAACACGAAGCGCGAAGACTTAAAGTTCACATGTCGAGCGACTTATCTCCCGTTCCGTATCGAAGTATGCGAAATGTTTTGCATAATCAAATCAACGGGTATTTTTGCATGCGAGGATTCAACGAAGCCTCGGCAATGTTAAGTGAATCGCGTCTGCATTACGCTCGTGGATGAGATCACGGTTTACATTCGATTGTGGTGAAAACGTGAACGCAAATTTGGATTAAATTTCGATACGTATATGTGTGATTATTGCGGTGTGTTTTGATTTAAACTTAAATTATAAAACTCATACGCGCACGTGCGCTATTTTTTCAGAATCGGAATTCGAAATATAACGTAATAAATATTAAATGTTAATATCGTGATTCGCGAGCCGTTTCCATTCATACGAATCGCGTTTCGTGTTTGCGATAATCAATTATTTATGTCTTATCACGCGTACGGAATATAATCAACGGGCGCGTCATACGCGAAAGCGCATCCCCCTGCACGCATATTCACATACACGCAAGCATACATATTACACACGCATACATACGCGTATATATTCACGAATTTGGCACTTATTACGCGGTAAAATATGTACATGTAGATTTATATACTAATCGGGAGTGAAGCACCCTCGAGGAGAAGTGACATCACCGATCGTCAATCGGATCGCACGCGATCGGGGCACACATGCTTAAAATGTTTATACAAATAACCGAAATTAGGTTTTATACATTGAGCTATGTACAATTGTCTTACAGCTTGCGCGCCGAATTTCTAATCGTCGTTTAATTGTCGAGGACCAGCATAATGTAACGGTAAGGCCGATCCGTTTTCCTCGATTTTTTTTTTCGATTGCGAATCCAATTCGGCGCACAATCGCGAGATTAATATATTAAAATTTATAAACCTTTCCTTTCACTTTTTCATTTTGAGCACCGAAAATGTTTATCTCATGCAACCCTTAACGTAAACACTTGATATAATAATACATTAAAGTATAAGCAATAATACTTTCAACGTGTTTTACGTCGGCTGTACGATTGTTGTGCCCGTACGCCGGAATTCTTTCTTAGCGTATTGTGTCGAAATCGCGCTTTTTGCGGAGTTCGAGTCAATGTAAATGTAGCGGATTAATTCCTGGCATCGTGCAAAACTATTCAAGTTTGTTGTTCCGTATTTTACAATATTACATAGTCCATCTTAATTTATTTAACACTTAGATGGAATCGATTGATAATTCCTTCTCTCCTTCGCTGATTTATTATTGTTTCTCTAATTTCACAACGAAACATCATATATCATTAATTATTATTTTATTAATTAAACCTACGCAAATGTGCATTGAGAAATATTTAATAAAACATCACTATTCTTGTAACCAGTAAATGCGCGTAAAAAAATTCTGAATTTTGGGATATTTCGATATTTATGCGTGGGATATTTATACTCAACTTGCTTTAATCACAAGAGCAAGTTTCACAATAGAAACAAGCAACTACGTGAAATACGATGTTGTTTCGAGATTTACATAGGAAAACATACCCTCGGCACGTGATGCATATGAGAGATTACGTTTTACAAGCCCCTGATGATCATAATGCACATTTGCTATTATTTCACATATCGATAAACAATGATATAACACTTGGTTAACAAACTTCAAGCGAGTCATCATGTATATGTATTCTTAATTCTGTAAAACCTGTCGGAAAATTTTAGACATTATATGCCTGACTTGTAAAAGTCTGAAAATGTATCAGAGCTTGGTATTTAAAGTTACTTGCAGCAGTATATTTCAACGTATCGATGTCATCGAAGAAAAATGCGTTGCTATAACAATAAAAGGATTGTCTCTCTCGAATTTTTCACACAGAAAAGAGATCTCGCGATTAATTGGCAGTTGTATCCGCGCCGTTCAACAAGAGACGCGACTTGATCATCTCGATTGTGTGACGGGGCGATAGTACCTCGACGCGTATGTATCAATATGCGATTTAATATCCATGACAAAATACCGAATGCCGCAAGATTTATAGCGGTATTTCCCGATAGTTGTGTCCGAACGGAATGACTGGGGCCGGCCAATTTTGTCGTACCAATCTGGCGATTATGAGGCGCCGCTGGCCGCAAAAGTGTAGACTCTCGCAGGCCGCACGGACGGCTCGCGGCCTCGTAATTCAGGACAATAGGTGCGTTCGCCCCGTAGATGAGAGGGTGTAAAAGAGGGTGGGGGAACGACGCCAAATCGGGGGGTTCGGACAATGTTTGGCCGCCGAGGTGGTGCGCGCGGCGCGATAACCGGCAATACTTTCGCGGCCGTCATCCTATTATGAATGGGCCATGTTAAACGAGGCGGGAAAAGCTCGCAAGTACATCGCAAAGTGATGATACAGGCTGTGTATAACAGGATCCCTATATATATATATATATATATATATATATAACGACGCCCCCCGCTTGCCTTCCATTTCGCCTTTTCTCTCTCTCTCTATCTCTCTCTTCCTCTCCAGCACTCGATATAACTGGCCTCCCTCTCTTCCCGCGTTCCCTGTTGTACTTGTTCTGTACGGTTTTACGTATGTTTCCTGGTAATCGCGTTGAAACAGCACTTTCGTTTAGGTCGCACAAAAATAAACACGCACGCAAAAATAATACATATTTAAAGATCTAACTTAGGGATGAAGATTATTCCTAAAGTGGATAGTTTGCGGATACCGATGTTTTATTTATTAGTCGTTATCAAAGATCTTCCCGCAATTTGGAGCAAATCTCTTTTAAAGAAAAATGTTAGGTTTATTGATGGCTTTAGTGAAATTCTAATTCTATAAATATCGATAATTATATATATTGTAATAAATTTTGAATCGATTAAGGAGAGAAAATCTTGTGATATCTTTCAGAATTAATAAACGCTTATTCACACATGGAAACAGAATATACTTTGGAAGATCTCGGAGAACGATTGAGAAAAATGAGATGATATAAAAAGAGAACAAAATATAACAGATTATGAGCGTTTGACGATAACACTTTGGCGGCTTCATCCTATTATGAATAGCTTGTGTTAAATAAGGCAGGTAGAGGGTACATGGGCAAAGTGAAGATGCATGCCGTGTGAAACAGGATTTTCTATTTCATCTCTCTCTTCACCATCTTTCCTGCTTCGTCCGTTATTTCGCTGATATTCTATGATTTTGCGTGCACTGTGCTCGTTGGAGCAGCATTGCGAAAATACGCGCGTCATGTGGCGTCGTACGTTGCGGATAAAAAACCGACCTGGCAACCAATCTCACGTATCGTGGTATCGCATCGTATAACCGGCGCACGTCAGCGAATTTAAGAGACTTCTGAATCATAAGGAATTTTGATATCGTCGGAAAAATATACTGAATTTTGTAGTTATCACGTGAATAGCACATGCGATATCACGATACAGTTCGCAGTCACGATATACCAATAAATGACCAATAAATTCACGCGCTTACACATTTATGATATATGTATATAAAAAAGATATTTTTTTAAATAAGCAAGCTAAAATATTGTATATACCGCAGCTATTAATTATAACTATAAAAAAATTTTATATTAAACTAGTCATTTATTAAAATTAATGATTATTCACTGAATGAAGAAAAATGATATATATATATGTATTGATTTATATATATTTATTGATGTATTGATTTATCGATTTATCGATTTATCGATTTATATATGTAAATCAACAGTTTTAAAATCTGATTTGTTTGCGCTCTTTATCGTTTATAAGTTTCTTAAATATAGAAGTTTCGGACTAAGGGAGCTTGGTTAAATTCTCCGATAATAGCTTCGATAATACGGACAAACTTCCTCATCGGTGCGGTTAATCGTTCTTATATCTCGCGATCGCTTTTCACGCGGAAAATTACACTCCCGCGCGATGAATGTAGCCGTAAAGAGAGGACAAAGGAAAATGAAAACAAAAGATGGCAGATTGAATTCATTCGGAGACAATACTTGGCGGTCGTAACCCGTTACGGACGGATCGTAGTAAACTGGGCGTGAAATGCTTTGAGGAGAATTGGAATTACATTTTGTCGCGAGCGGCTACGCGAGTCGATATGGAGAACGTCAGTTTATCGACGTCGAAGGAAAAATAAACACGGCCAAAGTGCATTCGATCGAATGACATACCGACAAATGTAATATAAATTATCATGTGAATACGAATTTAATTTTGTGGAGATACATTTTGTTTTTATTTTATTTTTTTATTTACTTTAAATGTGTCAAATATTTTGATATTTGCGATACCGAGATGTGGAATATAACGACAGTAGGAGTAGACGGTGCGAAGAGAGGGTTTTACCGGGCGGAACAAATATTACAAGACGCGCAAGTTACATAACAGAAATTACAACGCAAAGGTACTTTTACGTAATGCAGAATAAACGTTTTCGTTGGAACGAAGGTAAATCTTCACGGGCGCATTCACGAATAATATCGCAGAAGACGAGCTTTTCTCATGGAAATATAATACATTCCACGTTGTGTCGCACGCTGGATCTAACGACAATCGTTTAAGCTACATTATAATAGCACCGGTGAAGGCACTGTATGCATCGTAGCGGATACAACGAAGATTTTTAAAATAGCTCTAACGATAACAAGAGTTGACGATATCACGAAAAATTGTAACGCGTCATTAATAGCAATCATGATAATGATATTAATGGCGTTTAGATCGGAGATGGTTGATGAAAATTAATGAGGAAAGCATGTAATTCGCGATGCGCGCAATTAATATGCGACAAAAGATCATTTCATTCGCGTTGTGTTAAAGCTTGAATTTTTGAATATTTTTTTGAATATTCTTAGAGAGATAATATGTTATACATATAAATATTTTCTCTCTCAAGATTCGAGAATTAAAAATACTTCATACTAATGCCGCGGTATATTAAACTCATTTTAAAACATTACTTTTCTCTCCATTGCATAATTGCGTAATAAGGAGGAGAGGAAGTACATCGTAAAGTCTAACGTTCGCTATTAGTATGTCTTTTTTCTTTGTTCTTGGTTTTATAAGACAAAAAAATATGCGGAATATATATAAGGTAGATTAAAGAAAATAGATTCTAATGTTTATAATTAAAAAGAAATTAGAACATTGCGATGAAAAACGTGATCACGGGAATTACAAATGGATTAGAAAATGTAATATAAATTCTAGCATAGAACAGGATCATTACTCGTGAAGCAAAAATCGATAGTTAAATTTAAATTTCTCATTCCATATGACTATAATGTAATCGATAAAAATAAAAATGTGAAATCGGCAAAAATTATTTTATAATTCATAGAAGTAGAAATAGAGTTTTGACAGATTTGACAAAATCTGGAAATCAACATTTTAATTATTTTTTGAACATGTGGAAATATGTGTGTGTTAAAGCTGATATTTCTATTTAAAAGAAATATTTCATTGCGGAATCTGAGAAATATATTCTACAGTTTTGAGAAACATTAATAAGATGACGGATATTTTTCGCTTCTACTTGCATTGTCCAATTATAAAATCTGCAATTGTACCGCTATTCTTTTCAAAAAAGAGAATATATCATTACACTTAAATCTTGAAAAAACTAATAAGAATATAAATAAGATTCTTAAGAAAAATTCTGTAGATAAATTAGAATAGAAATAGGTCACAACATTTCGTTTTTTTTTTTTCATATCAAGAGTTATTTCGATGGAAATTTAATAAAAAATCGATTATTTAAATATTTAACGTTAAATCTTAAAATGTTAATTAAATCTTGATACAAATATCTCAAAAGTTACGATTAATAATAACTTTCATTCGATATTGATTTGACATGATTGTAATTTGTTTTAGATAAGTATGCTTCGATCAAAGACGTTTCAAATATAATTACGATTGCGATCAATTAGATATGACATATATTTTATACATAAAAATATCTGGATACATATTTCTTGCATAAAATGATTTAGCTTCTTCTTGCCTTTTTACGAAAGACTTCAAATCTTAATAGCTGTCATTGAGCGCAATAGGTTTTAAAGCGAAATTCGTTTACGCGGCAGTTTTTAGAAAATAATCGTGCAGACCCGCAGAATTTTATTGCTGCTTTTTCTTAAACGAGCGCAGCTTTTTAAAGGAACATCTTTTTACTGTTGTAATAATGAATACGGACATAAATTCTCGTAGAAGCGGAGGGCATATCAAGCTTTCCAGTTTAATACTTAACAGCCTCAGAAAATATACCTCGTTTTATATTTGAAGAGATTCCGTCTATAACGCGAATGTATAAGATAGAAACATTGGTTAAAGACATTGCTTTTCTATGAAACGAGATATTAGTTTAGACTATTTTCAATTATATCGCATATTTATATATACATATCTTTTATTTAAGTATAAAAATACTTATTAAAAAGACAAAATAAGATGACTTTCTTGTAGTATGTGAACCTAATCTTTAAAAACAATCAAGATTGAATTTTGTGTAATGTGATCTATGTCCCAATATGATAATTTATATATATATATATATATATATTAGTGAAATTACATTCTTTACCAATATTATATATTAACTTTTTCTTTATATTATATAAATTTAATAAAATCAGTCCCATACACATTATTATGCAAATATTCTTCTAAAGAACATCAAGAATTATAAATCAATTATTAAAAATCACGAAAGATATAATTATAATTTTCATTCTATAATAATAGGTTTAATTTATAAAATAAAAAACAGAGATAATATTAGATAATATACTATGTAATAACGAAAGATATGATTACACGCATTAAGTTATCACGTTTTAACGGCAGTCAATTCTTTAACGCGCGTACCAAAATAAAATTTTGCGACGATATATACTCGCGCGAGATGACCGAATAACGTAGGTACATAACTCAATAACGTGAAATGCACCATATATTCCCTATTGCGATATATTCACGGCAAAAAAAAAATGTCGACGTTCTGTATTTAACGACATCCGACCTCGGTTCGCGCGATGAATCGAGCGGTCTGTGAGCCGGGATTGTCGTCCCG
>NW_021851887.1:504291-516418 GCF_003651465.1 Formica exsecta
ATATTATATATTAACTTTTTCTTTATATTATATTAAATTAATAAAATCAGTCCCATACACATTATTATGCAAATATTCTTCTAAAGAACATCAAGAATTATAAATCAATTATTAAAAATCACGAAAGATATAATTATAATTTTCATTCTATAATAATAGGTTTAATTTATAAAATAAAAAACAGAGATAATATTAGATAATATACTATGTAATAACGAAAGATATGATTACACGCATTAAGTTATCACGTTTTAACGGCAGTCAATTCTTTAACGCGCGTACCAAAATAAAATTTTGCGACGATATATACTCGCGCGAGATGACCGAATAACGTAGGTACATAACTCAATAACGTGAAATGCACCATATATTCCCTATTGCGATATATTCACGGCAAAAAAAAAATGTCGACGTTCTGTATTTAACGACATCCGACCTCGGTTCGCGCGATGAATCGAGCGGTCTGTGAGCCGGGATTGTCGTCCCGCGAACCGTAATGTACCGCTCGAAAAACGCGTCATTCATATATGGTATGCCATTGTTGTCAATCGCGGTGGCAGCGCGTATTGGTAAACCGCCACATTTTCTGCTTATTAATCGTAATATCGCGACGCATGCTCGCGATTAACTCGCCTATGCGTCCAGGGATGAATATGATTATCTGATTATACACTTCTCGGAATCTCAATTTAATATAATTTTAAAGCTTCAAATATATTTTTAAAGAATATATCCCTCTCGCTGTTCTATGTTAATGTTTTGTGATATTTTATATGGCGACCACCAACGATAAATTTTTTTTCTATCAGTGATATCGAGATGTTAGTAATTTTTACGATACGAAACGTCCAAGATGGAAAACTTGTCGCGAATGAAGCTTCAGAGTCGCGAATAAATAATGGAAAACAATTTGTCGTTTAATTCGGATTCAATTTTTATTTTAGATTTTATTTTATAAACATTTTATTTTTTACGCGTTGTTAAGATATCTAATAATAACAATAATATTAATAATAACATTTATAAAATTGCAACACAAATATAAAGATCTCCATTGACAACCTTGACAAAAGTATTTGCGATCAAAATTCTTATACAAGACAAACGCGCGGGCGACTAAAACCAAAGCTTTATTGGCATCTGGATGAATCCGCCCCTGAGCGCATCCTTTTGTAGCAATCGCGGTGATGCATCGCGCGGCCATATCATCTCCGATATACAAATATACATCGGGCTTATGTACGATACGTATGTACGATACATAATCGCGAGTCGCATATATAAGCGCGTGTGCGCGAGTGTAACGACGTTACCGAGCAGTATCTCTGTTACGCCTGGATTGCCGTGGACTGTGGCCGCGCTCACGCATCGCTTAACATAATCCCCCATCCGACCGGGGACTACATAGATTACGGAATGATACCTCCGAAACGCTCTGTACAATTATATCGGCGCGAGATTATATATGTATATTTCGAGGCTCGCGTGTTGCGTTCACGATCGTCGCTTCGCGAGCTTCCCGTGCGGGCATTTCCGGAAGCGGATCGAGATAGAACGGAGCGGTCAAGGTGTATCCTTTTGATATATCCAGAGATCGGTAATCCCTATGAAACAAATTCCGGTGAATCGTGTTACCGAAACGGAGCTGTTGTCCGCGCGCGAGAGAGAGGAAAATATCGGAATGCGCCGGCAGTCACCATCCGTTCTTTTGAACAAGATCGATGGTCCATCTGTGTAAGAAAGGAAGAGAGATATACAGAGACCAGGTTCGTATTGCTAAAAACATTTTTCAAAGAAATGATACACGCCGTTTATATTTAATTGTAAAAAAGCCTTCTTTCGTCTTATGGGTTGTGTTAAGAAGAGACTGTCAAAGTGAATTTTATTAAAGCCAAAATGTAACTTTGCGATTTACATCGCGCTTTCCCTGATTCGCAAGATATATAGCTAAACTTTTCAATTTTTCGCAAACACAAGTCTTGCCGCGAGACTTCTTAAGGTTGCGTAATACTTCGAAGTTTATAATGTCATTTTAAAACTTATCATATAATGCAAATATGTAATTAACAGTGTCTGTCTGTGCAGAAAATATCGTAATTTAAAATTGCTTCTCAAACATAATTTTGTTGAACGAACAAAGTTTATCATGTATGCGTAATGGGGAAAAAAAGAATATATATATAATTGAAATATATGAAATATTATAAATTTGCAAAATTTTAACTGGTTTTGTTTTAGAGCTATTAATAATGGCCGATAACTAGAATAGTAATTAGCATAAGGTACTGGTAAAACGCTGAGGTTTTGATATGTATAATGGCGTATGTAAAGCCTTATGAATGTGAAGAGCGGGAGGTAATTAACCACCGCGTGGAGACTTCCGGTTAGAGAGAAATGTTGCTGCTCAATATATGTATGTGCGCGCGTTCCTTTATATATAAAGTAATTTAATTTCACGCTCGTGTATTAATTCAGTTCTGATCCATTGTACCTGCGATAGAAATCGTGCGCTTGTAATTGTGTAAAACGATTCTCTCGCAGCAATAACCGAGCGAGACCATTTCGTTAACGGACGCACGCAATTATGGCGCCCAGATGAGAATCATAATTTTCATGTAATCAAAAGGAGTCGTATATAAATCGTGAATTATAATTTCAGCTTTTCTTTGAATCTATAAACGGCAGGGTGGTTATTCTATGCTGTAACTTTAATCGAATCAGTGCTGCATGCTATTTAATAGTGGCAGTGGAAGGCAGTATTGAGGTACGCTATACGAGGTAAAATGGAAAAATTTTATGGAACGTTTAATTAGCGAATAATAATGTTCCGACACATGTATGTCATAATTAAAAATTGCCAACAGTGTTTTAGCTTCGAAATATCTATATATATCTTTAAATAAGAGGAGAACATTTAATGAATTATATAATATTCATAAATTTTCATGAAGCAATAATATGTCGTCCACGATAAATCCGGATATTGGAAGTTGATATAAATTTTATTGGACAATAATATATGTCCTGATCTGCAATAAATTTTGTTTTGGTCCATAGGAAACTGACAATTTGCGCGTGATAAAATTTGTACAAAAGCAGCCATCCTATTTTCTTGTCTTTTATATTATTATCTAAAAAACTTATTTCTATAAAATGTCTATATTTTTTTATGTATGTATTACATTTACACGCGATATATATTTATTCATACATATACGATGTGATTCAATATTTAAATTCTAACGAAACATTTTATTTTTTAATTCACTCACAATTTTATTGAAGTTTCTCTATTGCATTTCTTTCAAAAATTTCCAACTTATTCTGCGACATATTTTTATTTTTTTTTCCGCAGAAAAGTCTCGATGATTCCTATGTTATCATCAAGCTTACTATTTCGAAGAGTCATGGCCACTCCCTCGCCATTTTTTACGTGCCATGGCATTAATCAAATTCCCCTTGCTCTCTGGAGAGATCTCTTAGACATTTCCTCATTGCGTGTAACATGTTGGTCTCAAGGTGTGCCGGTTTACACACCGAGAAAACGCATAATTCTTTTGTTTGACTTATGAATTGTTCTTCATGTTACGGAACAACGATCCTTGATTACAGACTTGAGATTACAGAATCAAAGTAATATTTCTCTAGTTAATTTTCATTAAACAAACATTCTTCATAATTTCCATCGTATACATTTCGTGAGACATGTACTGAATATTATGTATATGTTATATTTTAGAAAAATTATCTCGAAAAATCACAAAAACTATCATAAAAAATATGATAGGATATAATGAATTTATCCGAATCTATCATTTCTCCCGATAATTTATCCGAATACATTTCATTTTTTTTTTTAAATCATCTCGAATATTTTCAAATATATTCGGCGTCCAGTAATATTAATATTTAGGATTTATTAATATCACTACTCATCGTCATGTTGATATCAATCGCTCTTTCTAGCTACTCGTTTGAATTTTGAACCTTTGTGAGAAACGCTGATGAAAGCAAAGAGCGATAATCATTCGATCTTGCGCGCAAAAATTTCATACAGATTTCATAGAGAATTATACGACGTCCATAACAAGAATGGAACCTGTCGAGCACAGCCAGGAATTTCACCGTATTATCCTCCGCTTGAGGACCATTTAATAAGAATAAAATTACGTAATACCTTGCTGTCGTCGTGAAAATCTCTCAATCCGATTCGCGATGATCGTACCATTCGGCGAACAGTACATAAAGCGAAATCGGAGTCCGTTCCGGCTCGGAATATATTGGTGTCTGTCGATCGTAAACCAGTTATCCGTTTGCGAGCACAACTTCCTGTTCATCCACGTAACCACTCACATTCCGCGTACTCGCCGCGAATTCCGCAAAAAGCGCGTTCCGTGCAAAAGATACGCGATGATATATTCTAATAGGAACCGGAATTTCTCGGGTTCCTCGTCGTGTCGTCCACGACCCCACTTTAGATTGAACTTCTTTTCCTGCAGACGTCTTAATTCGCCGTCTGGGGTACGTAGGGGGGCATATAGGGCCCGGTGAGAATGTACTGCACCGCCACGACCATCAACTGCGGCGCACTCCATCTGATGATGTATGCGCTTCCTGAAACAGAAATGCATTTCGCGTGTTATTCTCGGCGCGCGTTATGCACGAGGCTTCTACGTGCGCAAATTTATGTATACGGGGTGTCTTCGCGAGATATCTCGCGATATATTTTACCTATGAAACTGTATCTTAAATTAATGTAGAGACAATTTCCTAAGAGATTATCGAGCTATCAATGGTCTTTTAATCAAAAGTATGTAAAAATTTATGGATTCTGGCGAGTTGAGCTTTAAAGCTGCTTACTTCAAGATATCGTCTTATTAAAAAGAAGAAAATGCGCGCAAAACCCGATAAGGATATCTTGCGAGCATACACCCTGTATATTTTAGATGATCCACCTGAGACTGCGACAATTCTTCTTCGCGCAGAGAGAAACGTGGGTGACTCGCTATGGAAATGTCGTTTCGACCGTTTAACATCCTCGCTTCTACATTCATTTTCGCCTATCCACTTTAAGTCGAGAAAACTCTCGAGCTTCTTGCGTCATTTTTCAAAACAGTATCTTCTTTATTGCGAATTCTCGTGCGACAGAAATGTTTCCGCTTTCCACGCTTCGATTTGAATTTCTGATCAGAGACTTCCTCCCCGTCACCATTGAGAATCACCAATATTCCTTATTGATCGTTCCATTTTTGCCATCCGCGTTTCAATATATATAACGACATCTTCAGAAAAATCTATAATTCTATGACTAAAATATCACAAAGACAGAGGAATTTTCTAGCATATCGCTACCGGCTGTTTGTCACATATTGACGCTAAAAAAATCAGAGTCAATATGGAATATTGAATATAACAATAATGATAAAATCGATATCTCTTCTTAGATTGAAATTTTCTTAATTATAAGAGAGTCCATATAACATAAAATTTACTCTGAAAGTGGTGATATTATTGTATAAACCGATAAAATCGTCAACCAAATATGCGGAAATATTAAGGTTCATTAGGTCGATTAGTCAGATATATTTACAAATTATAATGAATTATTCATATTTATTGGAAGTATCATTAGTTCTGTCGTGGGGTTAATAAGTCTCGTATGTGTCATCTATTTTCATTCGAAAACCGAACCAAAATGTCATCTACGCGAATCGTGTACTTGGAAAATATGTTGGCCGTAGAATACGTCGGTGTCACTCGTCGGTACGATTTGCATATCTACCTCTCTACATTCATTTACATGCCGGATGCAGAAAAGACCGTTCCTGCTACCGTCATCATAATATCATAACATTAACGCCGCGTGTATGACGTTAACGCTATTCAGAAAACATATATAATAACTTATCGCGGAATCAGTTGAAAGTGTACTGTAAAATGTATTTTCCAGACTTGTGAATCTCCCCTACGTTAATCTCCCGGTGACTGCAATCGGGCAGTAAAACAAGGAGTGCGATCGCTCGAAGATATATTATTAAGTTGCTAACTAATTTATACCGGGAACGTACTAGTAGAATCAATAGAGTGTTGCTAATAGCCCGCAGCACCAGAGGGAGTTTACGATTAATCAGATTAATCAGCTCGATATGTGTCGTTAATTAATCACGCGCTATATTCCGAATTAGATGCTTCTGACAGATACAGATTTATACTGACAAATAGAATAGCCTATATGAGGTTGTATTTTTAATTGACTATTAAATATTTATTTTCTAATTGAATTAACGATCCAATCCGACTTGCATCGAATGTTCCGCAAGTAGAGTAAATCAAACATTGAAGAATCTCGTTAAAGTACACGCTATAAATATTCACCTTAAATCACCCATATCTTGCTTAAACTCGTTACATTTCGTAAATTTGATTTACACCGCTTTTACAGAGTAAATCGCTCGCTTAATCTCTTAAATCTGACCGTTTTTACACAAAGCTCGTTATCTCGGTAATTACGTACAGGGAGGGTTAAACGGCGGCTAGAAATTGGTCGCGCGAAACTTTAAATCCCAGTTTAGAAATTTTACGGTCTATATTTTCGCGCGATAGCTTTCGACCGGGTTGGCGCCGCCGTTCGTGAGGGAAAACTATATGCATCCCGGCTCCCCCGTCGCTACGAACGAGAAGTGACGAGGGTGCGCGAAGCGGGGTTGAAGGCCTCTGGATAAGCGGGGGAGACCAGGAGTTTCTAACGGAACTTTTCGTCCCAAAATCCCTCGGGTGTGTCTCGAGTGCCATCCCTGATCGTGGCCCCAGTCGAGCGAAACTACAGCCGAGAGATCTCTTTGCTTTTTCGATAGACATGCGCCATCGGGATGCACCGATGCGTTCGTCGGGATATTGCGCAACGCCATCCGGGATTATCCGAAATGCTTTTCGAGTTTCAGACGTAACTCTCGCGCGATTAATCGTAAAGAATCGGTTAGAATCCTTTTGGCCATTTTCGGCTTTGAAGGGACTATTGTATGTATATCCTCGCGCGCACATGCGTCAATATCTTACACGTAAAATTTTACAAGAAGAAAAGTGGGGAAAAAAAAACAAATCAAAACATCATATTTGTTTCAAAATCAAATGTCTGATATTTTTAAATACGCTATTCATAAGTAGAACTGCTAAATTTTACAGACCTACGAGTACATGATGCATATTATAAGAAATAAAGATCACAACATTATACACACAGAAAAATACATACTATATACAAGTAAATATTACTTGTTTCAAGTATTTCATAAGTTCATATATCCGCAAATCTATCATAAGTTCATCATAAGCATCAAATTTATTCAAAATATATTTTGAATCTTAATAAATTTAATATTTCAATCAAGAATATTAAGTTATATAATTGAAAGAAATACATTAAATTTTTCTGATCTAATAAATTTTCTTACATCAAATTAACCATATCTGACTTTTCTTCAATAAAATTTTATAATATTCTTCAAAAGAAAATATTTACTTTTTTTGAGTACATGATAATGAGTATTTCTAAAATTTGTGACAAGTCTATTTTAAGACTATTATTAAGAAAATATTCTTTGTTAAAGATAACTGTTACTTAAAAGAAGTAAAGTAAACTGAGTAATAATTTTACTTAGCAATAGAATAATATTTTTCTGTGTGTATAAAAAAGCACATTTAATGATTCATAAAGTGCCGATTTATCACATGATTACATGTTCACATAACAATTTCAACTTTGGAGAATCGCTTCAAGTGGAAATAAAATAGCAAGTGATGCGTGAAATGTATCTTACACAATACCTATATCAGTTGTCTATACAATATCGACAAATGCTCCCCCGCAAATAATGTTTACATATTCATCCGCAAGCGGGAGAGAGAAAGAGAGTGTCGCATCTATTATCATATGCATCGTTCCCATTGTTACGATACCAAGTCAATAATGTAGTCGGGCTGTTCTTGAAAGCAACCTGCGCGCCACGTGGACAATCTCAAATTGATCCCGGAAAAAGGACGAAAGAGAGACGTTCCCCTCGGACGTTTCCATAAGATTTTATTTACGTTGCCGCCTGATTTATTGTCGATCCGGCGCGGCTCTCACGCATTCACGTTCGTGCGCGCGGCCAACCACTATATTTTCCATACGAATCGTATGGAAGTGCATACCGGGGAAATATATCGGTCGTTGCAACGCGCACCCCGTAGACGCAATGGGAGGGAATGGGATACTACCGCCTACAGCCTTCTATCGTGGACACAGCGCGGTATAACAGATTACTCCCTATCACGTCCAATATGTCAAGCCGCGCGGACGACGAGGAGTCAAGCATTATATTGCAAAATAAAATGGTTCGCGTCCAACGTCCTGGTGAATATACCTATATAACAGCCACGCCGCGCTTCGCCTGATCACTGGTCCGGTGTAAAATATCGCCGGCCGGGAACATGATGCACGTATTATTGGCACTTTCGTCGAAGAATTATGTATTTTTCATATTGCTGCGTGTATTCGCCGTAGAATGCAAAATAAGACTCGGTACGCGAGTCGCTCCATTGTCGCTAACTGGCAGAGGCGAATCTCGAAGATGCGACTAAATCGAAAAGCACGCACCGGTGAATTTTAATGCAGCGCGATATTGACAGGTGTCACATGGCAAGCAAAGAGATTGAATATCTTAAACGATATGGTTTCGGTTACGCGAGGATGATCGATGTGAGCGAAGCTCTATTGTTTCTCAAGCATATTGTTACATTTACAGATAAACTTTTCGTTCCTATCTGCAAATACGAGATGTTTCACGATGGTAGAACGTTTTAGACATTAATTACATTATTATGTTATGTCATTTAAATCCTGATTATATTAGAACGTAAATAACATATATATTATTCAAAAAGTTTATCGTTTCACTTGCTACGAAATATAATTGTATTATGAGTTAATATTCACAAATACAATATTTATGCATACATAATTAATTGTTATACGATATATTTGTTGTTGTTATATTTGCGTAGACACGCGATCATTTTTTATGAAAACAATTCTTGACATAACTTCGTATAACTTTAACTTAACTTCGCGCTACGCTTTCATACGTCGCGTTATCAATCTATTTTTCTCGGCGCCGCTGTTGAACCATCTACTTTAAGAGACGTGCCAGGATTGATATAATGTTCGACGAGTGCGGAAATGAGGTCGAAGGGAATAAGGAGGTTATTGAGTTAGCGGTGTATATCGCGCTAGGAAGAACTCTCTTGGTGAAGTGTCGTGATAGTCTCGGCACATGAAATTTGAGACAGTTAAAGTTATCGTGGCCCATCTTCGCACAACGGCCCGTACATCCACACGTACGGCACATTTCAGGGTTTTGATATAAAAAGGCCATGAAACAAATTTTACGTTAAAAGAGATTCTGTTTTTGAAAGCTAATGGTACTGCAAATTGCAATTGCCGCTTATTAAAATATATATGTTTATGATCAGTGCAAAAGAAACGTAAATTTATTATTTGTTCATTTGTCGCTTTAAAGGTCACGTTGTAATTTGTGCATTCGCATTGCGCGAAATGAATCGTAAATGGAAGTAAGCGAGTAAACAAGCCGCAAGCGACAAGCGGTGGATACAATGACGATAATAAAATTTCGGGGCTAACAGAAACCGGATGGCATTAATTTTCAATTTAATCGTATGCCATTAAATTAACGTTACCCGGCGACAGCGAAACCGTCCGCAAGGGGTTGCTTCGGGTTTCTCAGAACGACGCTCGATCGCGAATTCGCTAAACACGAACGAGGCAAATTCATCTACGTCGCAGATTAAGCCGAGATATCTACGGGTGCTACGTGCAATCGGTGACGTTTTAACGGTTACTCGTGAGATCAAGATATATTCGACTCGTTTCTTCGTCTTTTTCCTTTTCGCATCCCCCAAGGTGTCTTTAGTCTTTTCTTCGACGTGGCGCGTACCTCCTCACGTATCAACTGCGCATTCATTTATCAACCCGGGAACCTTGTCGCTCCCGTTCCGTCCATATCGGCGAGTGTGTATGGGTATACGGCAAGGCTTCTTAAAGACGGCATTTGTATGTGGGTCGACCCCATGTACGCGGAGGTTAAGACCATTTGCGTCTTGGGAAATCGGAGTGAAGATACTCGACAGTTCTAGATTGACCTTTTACAATGGGACCAAATTAATAGAAAGTGAAACGGCGTCTCTTACTTTTGGCACGTTGATATATATATATATACACGAGAATTATGAAAATAACCGTGAAAAAAACTAATATATACTTTGAAATATTAATCGCACGATATTAACAGAAAGTATAGAGCAAAATATCACAAGAATTATAGAATGTAAAGACAAATTCATTTAATAGTAGATAATTATATTTTAAATGCATTATACGGTTTTCTTTTTGTTTATTGTAAATGTTTGTCGAAAATCTCGTGTGCTACCTACAATGCTTCGATACGTTGAATATCGATGTTAACTCGTGGGTACATTTTGCGCATGCAAATAAAATCCAATAATATCGACACGCCGATATGGCGCAAACAATGCAATTAAGTCGTGCCTTAAACGTTAATGTCACTGACAGAAAAATATCGCCGGAAGAACGTATATGTCGTACAATCGAGTAGTTGCGAGTTTATTATGTATGAGATGTCTTACAATTAATCACGTTAGAATTTAATTTCGACATTTCGAATATATTAACGCAAACGACATATATTCCACGCGACGATCGTCAATGGACTATGCGGTTGTACCTTAACAAATTCCATTCGTGATCATTTGTAATGAGGAAGACTAATACCCCTTGGGCTCATGCGTTGGCCGCACGTTCATTCATCACGCGCACAACACGGCCGTATGGGTGATTAAGTGTAGCATTTGTACAACATAAGCGGCCCACATTATGATTAGAAAGAACAAATGTTCCCACCTGTTTAATAGCTCTGCATATTCTTGAATAAACTTGGACTGTTTTGCCTCGTCCAAATAACTGCGAGCAGTATATCAGAGTCAAATTGTAATATTTTACATATATTTTTTCTTGGGGGAAAAATATGTTTTTGATATATTTATAAATCTTTTCCACAATAAAATATATCCGATATTTGTATAATTTATATTTAGAAAATATATATTTCTCGCACAAATACGAACATAGGTTTACATCGTTACAAATTTAAACTCAAATTTAATAATTCTGTCGTTTATAAATTTCATAGATCGAAAATATTTTATTCATTTAGAAATAAAGTGTATATCGAATCCACACTAGCAGAAAGAAACGCGCCGGACTGATAAAAATATTTTCATTTTTTTCGACTTGCCACTCTCGTGTACCCAGTCGCGTGTCAAGAATCGGCAGGCAGGCGACGTCGTCGTGCTCGCAAAGCGAATCGAGGCGAACCGGAAAATTTCATGGCGGTGTTTTTTCGCGTCCTTGATCGCCACTTTGATGCCGGAAAAAAAAAAGAAGATCCCGCGGCGGAAAAGCATTTTTCCGCCTTGTTGAGGGCAGCAAACTTGAGCGAGAGGCAGAACGTGGTAGACGCTGGGGGAGGGGGGGAGGGAAGGAAAATGTAGACGGGCCGAACACAACGCCACAAGGAAGAGGGTAAATCGTCGTCGCATGCATGTTTCTACACTCGCTTCACGCTGCGATTATTCGCGAAGTGCACTTAGCTAGGAACGAACGAACGAATGGACATAGAATGAGCAGGCCTGCACTTTTATACCACTCAACTGCCTTCTACGAAGGCTAAACAATCGACGTACTATTCTCGTGTACAAAATACCGCGTTATAATGCATTCGTATGTAAGCTAAAAAATGTGTTTTTCTTTCTTCTTTCATATTCAGGTTACTATTTACATACATGATTGAGAGAAGAGGCTTTCCACAAATTCTGAAATTTTTAGGTAATTTTAATTTTAATTTTTCCTTAATATATTCAGACAAATGATTTTTATCTTAATTATCATCAAGAGAGAAATGCTATTACAATAAAATGAGCGATCTGTCTGACCATATCGTATCATCGTCTACTATCTATCTATATTCTAAAGAGCGTCGTTTATAATGAGAAA
>NW_021851887.1:516569-533260 GCF_003651465.1 Formica exsecta
AAAAAAAAATTGGGTAGTAAAAAAGATCAGATTTAAAGTTCATGACATATTTTAATAGTGACTTTATTCATTGAATCATTTTTCTCTCATTATATTTCATTCGAATACAAATAGTAATTCTTCCGGCGGAATATACTTTTTGCGGCTTATACCGAGACGCGAGTCGACGTAACGAACGTAAAGATGTTATGTTAACGCTTCGTCCTTACATTACACGTTAGCTCGATGCCTGTTTACAAACTTGCGACGGCATGTAACAAAATTTGCCTCCTCGTTTCTTCGACGCAGACGACTCGGCTCGTTTGCCGTTACGCTCTCGTTGCCGTACCGCGTAATTCTTGTTTGATGCGGAAACGCGATCCTTCAACCAAGGCCGCTTGAAATCGCTCGGTTGCGCCGTGCATTGCATACGCGCTGCGCAAATATGCAAGCGCATTATGACCGTTGATACTAGCAACGGTATCAATCCTCCCCCTCCCTCTCTCTCTCTCTCTCTCTCACTTCCTCTCTCTAATTCCGCATTTCCTATCCCCTTGTATATACCCTTGTACACTCCGTGAATGCCACTTTAATTAGTTATGAAATTCCGCTCAGGAGCAATATAAGAGAGAAGTAACGCGATAATCATGAATAGTTCAGCTGCTTTAAGATCTCATTGATCTTAATTGATGTTGATATATCACCGAATAATATTAGCCTAATAAAAAATAGATATTGATTTCATTAAGAATTTATGAAATTGATTTTATAGATTCTTAACGAAATATACACAGCTTTCATCGATTATTAATTTGTCAGCCTCTATTTTGCTATTATTCCTTGCAGTAGATAATGACACGATGTGGCCAGACAGATCGGAAATTTGCTTATATATTGATATCGAAATAGTTATCGCATTTCTTGATAACAAATATACAAATTTCATATATTTCATATATTCCAATTATTTATCAAAAAAATATATATATATAATTTGATTTCTAAATAACGATTTATAAAAAAATTGTTGAAAAACATTATCACATCTATTATATTCATGACAACACGATGGTGACGAATAAATGAAAGAGCTTTTATATTTTCTAACGCTCAATATAATCACTTGTAATTTAATTGTGATTGTAATTATTTCTGCTAATCGGCGAAATCGTATTAACGGTAATGTGGAAAAGTACTTAATATAGAATGGCTCGCGCGTCCATATTCCAGTCTCGTTCGATTAATAGCAACACAATGCATGTTTCGATAGTACGCTGATGCGAACGGACGCGCATGATTTTAATGCCTCGGTAAGAGCTTTACTACGGCGAATAGATTTGTTACATACAGTAACAGAAGCATCATAGCTCTTATCGTTAGCCGCGTTCGTAATGTTCATCGTATTCGGCTGCTTCAGAAATCATTCCTTGCGCGTATTCGACGATGCTGTTGGCAACGTCGAAGGTAATGTAGCGTGATCTCTTTTACCTATTCGCGAGAGTTATTGTAATCAACTTTGCGCATGCACGTTTGCCTGTACTTGACATCTTTTACCGCGCACTTGCGATATCATTAATGGCCATCAAGTACCTCCCTGTGAACGTTTCGTCAAAATAGCGGGCATAAAGATTTAAGAACCCGTACGGCAAATGCCACATGGGAAAGTGCTCGGAAATATTCTGTACGTAGGAGGCGAAGATTTTAAAAATTCACACACAATACGCGTATCCTACAAGATATAAAACATTTAAATGTATGTGTTTCCTGTTTTCGAAAAATTCTGTTAAATTCTTAGGTATTGCCGAATAAATCTGACACGTTACATGCATTTTTGATATACCTGCGTATATCAAATGAAAAAAATATATATTATATTTATCGTATCTCATATATAGTATAATTTCTCATATTAAACATAGGTTGACGATCTCTTTTTTTCTTATCTCACTTATATTTCTCCAACGATTTTTCATTCTGCAAATTGAAGAAAATCTGACGTGTAAAGTCGTTACGCCGCGGGTGCTTTCTTGTAACTTCTCTGATGATACGCCCATCAATTAACATTGCATCCGAGCGACTGGAAACTTGCCGGCGTATCGCGGAAAAGCCGTTACCGCAAGAGTCACGTAACGGCCAAGGGGCTTGCTCGGCTCTATCATAAACAGGACTGTCTCGAAAACTTTCCGCGCCCGGGGACCGTCTTCGTAAGTAAGTACATTAGCATAGTATTCGCTACGTTGCAATTTACTGCATTAAACGTACGATGGAGAGGGGACAAGATGCGCGGCCGGCAACAATCGAGATGCATTTATATCACTCGCGATTAAAGCAAATCCTCGTTTTTTTCGAGATCAGCAATCTTACACAGATAATATCCGGACTTTGCGCTTTACTAAACGGGTCCGTCAAATTATTAATGATAAAGAACGTGACCTTTCTATTTAGGAATGCGTACATTATAACACTCTAAAATCTTTATTATCGTTAAAACAGAGAGCGTATCTTAGTATCTTAGTTTCAATCTTCCCATAATACGCAATCAATAACAATTAAATATATTGAAGATGTGACGTGCATAGGTTTGAGAATTTTTTAAATTATATGACACGAGGACAAAAATAATAGCTAGATAAAATAATTTAATAAAAAAATTCTTCTATTTTAAAATATGTTAAATATCTTAAAAATAAGAAATTCTATTTATTTTTAATGAATAATTAATCATAATTGTATAAATTGTTTGCTTCGACGCATAAAATTGCTTTATTTTCCAAAATTATTTACGTAATAACAGTAATCAAATAATAATATAATCAAATACGGATTTATATTATTAAGTACGGCAATATCGGTATGATTGGTCAAAGCGCTATTTGTTATACACAATTAAGGTATTATTTATAATTAGTAGCCATTATAGTATCGTTAGCAAAAAGTTCGATAATACAGAACTTAAATTACCAATGCTTTCAAATCGCTCAATGGGCTGTGTTATAACGTAAAATGCGCAGTTTTTAAATATTGCATTAAGTCAATTGCACCGTTAAACTTTTTATTTAATCCCTGACACTATTGATTATTTTTTTTTATACAGGTCGCAGTAAAAGATGAAAGGAACGGTATCAATAATTACATCAAACTGACGCTATAAATGATCGAACATTTACACTGCATGAATGTAACTCGGTCAATCGGTCGTCGTTTATCGTATAGACATTATAATTATCTGTTCGAGTTGCAAGAAATATAACCGGCAAAAAACCATTACGTTTCCCGATCAGGAATGATTTTGTATTAACAGGATTGGAACGTTAATATTTCATGAAAGGCAGCCACGATCCTGTAATTCTGCATAATTGAGGATCCAACATCGTGCCGTAACTATGCTGCAGATCAGCTCGTGAGCGCGCGTGGTATACATATGTATTAATAATCATTCGGCGAAAAATCGGACTTCGCGCTTCGATCACAATGGAAACATCATGCCATTGCCAAATATTTCCGAATTTTATTTCCCTTACATTTCGTAATGTATTTATGAATGTATTTGTCCCGAAACGCCGAAAATATTTTCTCATTATTGTATTTCCATAGATAGCGCGTATAATTATTTAATTAATTAATATCTATTTTAGCAGTCTTAGGAATAAAAATATATTAAATTATCGATAACAAATCAAAGAGAGAAACTCTACCATAAAACTCTTGAATAATATAATATTACAATATTATGGAACAAAGAGAGAGAGAGAGAGAGAAAGACAGAGGTAGAAAATTTCATGCTCTGTATAAAAGTATAATTTTTAAATTATATAAATGTAAATTTTTTTTTGTAATTTTCATTCGAAAAATTATCTATGTATAACAGCATGGTTTCTGCCACTTGGAATTATCTATGTGCTTGATATTATATACACAAATACTGCCCAAAAAAAGTAATTACAGTGCTTTTGTCATATCGTAAATCGACCTGGTGCAATGAATATTAAATTCCTTTTACGATCAAATATAAAAAATGCATCCAGTGTGCACAATTTACAAAGGATTTTATCACGTGTCCCTTATAATCGTAAAAATAGCGTTCAGCCTCTCATATATGCACATTTTGTACATATTGATATATAACGTTTTAGAATTTCCCGATTTTTCCGCAGTTTTGTAAAAATATACCAATCACTATGAACGCAAAAAAGATGTATTATACCGATATTTGTAGTAGCGGTCGAGCGAATGATATTTCACAATTCTCAATATAGAAGCACGAATCCCCGAAGTTCAATAAATTTGATGAGATCAAATATTTTTATTTCGAATTCGACGTCATCGAAAATGTACGATGAGAAATATGTCTGAACACGAAAATAAGATATCCAGAATGTGCGGCGCGCGGCACGTGAAGTGAAAGCATAAGAATCAGTGAAGAAATATGAAGCGTATAACAAGAGTGATACGTAGAATCTATTGAAATTTCTAATCTTAATTTCAGTAAGAATTTTTTTAGATTCGAGTTTTTCTTGATTATTGAACGTTTAGATTCAAATAATATATTTATTGTTATTAAATATATATCTTGCTTATGGAATTTTACAAAAATTTTCTCCTTTTTCTGCTGTAAAATTTAGAATATGTTCTCCGTAATATTGGTCTACGTCATTTCTAGTTTTATGAGCTTTCCAATTTCAGCCAGCTTGCTGCAAACGTAATGCAAAATCGAGGCCGTCGATATTATTGGCGGTGGGCATTTCTTTGACGAGATCGAGAGCGGTCGAGCGGAAGGAAAGAAAATGATCGGTCGGGAAAGAGAGAGAAAGAAAGAGAGAGAGAGAGAGAGAGACAAAAAGTGGTAGCCCCGTATGGTTTTCTACTACATTTACCTTTCCTCGATCTCATCCTCCTCCGAGCCCATTGATTTTATTCCAAGCTTTCGCGTTCCCTCATATTGACCTATTCGTAGAACAACCAGAACGTTTCACGGGAGAATTGCATGCGAAGCACGACAGTCAAAATATCCAAAGGGCTCCGACTGTGACACAGTATGAGAAAAAAGAAAGAAAGAGAGAAGAGCAAAGGAGAGAGGGAAAAAAGGCCGAGAGGAGGATGATGAAGTCGTCGTTTATGCTTTATATCCTATGCATGAAAATTTCGGATCCCGAGAGTCGCTGTTATTGCAATGGGCGAAGAAAGGAAGATCCTCGGCTCTCTCGGCTGGCGTGCGCGAGCTTACATTCTTTATGGATACATATAGCACCGGAACTCCCGGAAACCGCGGTTATACCCACGGTATGCGGCTTACATCGTGTTAAGCTCGCGCGCAGGTGGGGAGCGAGAAGATTGGAGGGCGCGGGAAAGCCGAAGGTAACGCTTCGCACGCGCGCCAGTGTATGCAAAGTGTAGATGCGAAGGGAATAAAAAAGGACAGATTTTCCCTCCCCTCTCTCCCTCCCCCATCCCGAGCACAGACGAAGATATATGTCTCGCAGACGGTTGCTCCGCGACACTCGGCGTATTGTGTGATTTGCGTACGAATCCGAACTTGAGGTATCGTCGAACAGAATGCAAGGGATGCTTTTATCATGCGGTAGAAAAATGGAGCTCGATTACCTCGAGAATAATGTAAATTGATGTGATAAATCTCGCACTTTTCTCTCTGCGAAGATACGAAAGATATATAGAAACCATTTTACGCGATCTAGTTACAAAGACGCTCTAAATACATAAGTATAGAAAACGATTGTAACATATATACTAACAGGATAATATACTAACAGAATATTACAGAGAATATATAACTTTCTCTAAATTTTCCCGTCTTGAATTTGGCACATAATATTTCATTAACGCGCGAGAAACTTTGAAGAGAGTTTCCGGACACTATATCAATTTAAACACATGGATGATGGATAAAAATATAATCAATTTCTTGTATACTCTTCGGAAAAACATGCTCTTCATTTTAAAATTATACTTTTTCCGACGATTCATCAAGTTGCGAAAAACAAAGGTAAAATCAGTGCTCTTAATATATTTCGTTGCAAATGCAGTTAATATATAATATACAATAGAAATATGAGTGACGACTGGAAATCCATGCATTTCTGATTCAAAAGAGCGAATATTAACACGTATGACGGTGTAATTTATTGCCTAGCGAGCGCGACGTAAATATCCCTATTGTTTTCATTGTTTAACGTACAAAATCGCTAAAATTTAGTTGAAATTTTAATTAAAATCGGGACATACCATATTTATTATAATGGTTCGTAATACATTCATAATAAACAGTTGCGTTCGTCACGAAAGCGAGCAAAATATGCGCCCATAAAGGGCTGCAAGAGAGAAAGAATTTAAACTATCTTTCGAATCATTATACTATTGTTTCATCTTCGCGCGACTAACATTACCTCTTTCCATCATATCCCTCGAATTTAGCGAATTCGTACAAATACAATAGAAGAATTCTTTCTCCGAACAATGCCCAAAACCCTATTACATTATGTAACATTCGATTCGATGGTCGACGCGGTCCACATTTTTACATCTCACTCAACGCTCCGCTATCGTTTATCGTATGCGTGTATATATGATGCGTGCATAGACGCGTTTAATCACGATAACGCCGTACCAGATGGGCGTCCTATTTGAAAAGCATTCAAAAGATTTGGCGCCACGCCGGATATTACGTGCCGACTCGAGCGTGTTACATCGCGGATTACGCTTTTCGTATTTTCCGTCATCAATCCGCGAAACGACGTGTAATCTCGCTCGGCCGGCGATAAAGCAGACGGATTTTAATTTTAAAGCACACGGCGTATCCAGATCAGCGTGAAAAGCGAATAGTGCTGTGTGGAACATTAATTCCAAGAATGAATACTGTGTCCCAATAGCGGTAACAACAAACCGTGTACGAGATTAATCTTTGCGCACGAAGAAAAAATTGGATCTCGCTGGTAGAAAATTAAAATCCTTCTCCGGACAGACGTGTCTCATCGTTAAGTATATGCATACAAAGGCACACGGATAAACGTCATGTATTTCACGCGAATACGTGTATAAGCGTTGCGTTACAAAAACTCATCTGCAACGTCTATGACTTAATATCATTTCGCGCAATGCGAAACGTTGCATGCGTTGCATCGTTTTTCGACAAATTACGTTAGTACTATGCCTAATTACATCTCGTGACATATGGTCCCTCACATGCCGACACAAAAGGAACTCCGTACGTTGGACAAATGACAAAAATAAAAACGTAGGAGTGGAAACGGAAAAGAGAGAGAAAGAGAAAGAGAGAGAGAGAGAGAGAGAGATTTTCTTCCCTTTTTTTTTTACCCTCTTATGTGTAATTGCACGCGAAGCGGCGCAGTAACACATGTGAGACAAGAAGAAGAGTAATGGAGCGTTTGTGTCGCCGTTTTTACAGGCTTGACTCGTACACGTAGTCCGAAAACAAAAAGGACAGCGGAACGAAAAAACTGGGCAAACTGGTGCGCGTTGTAAAAGGTACGCCCGCATCGTGACGTTAACCTTAAGCTCCCTTACCGGATGTTGGCGGAATGACACGGGACAAAACGTTTCCGGTGCATGGACCGTGATATCGCGAATATCGAATTCCTGATTAAATCGCGTTACCAGTAAGACAGACATAGAAAATTAAAATCCTTCTCCGGACAGACGTGTCTCATCGTTAAGTATATGCATACAAAGGTACACGGATAAACGTCATATATTTCACGCGGATACGTGTATAAGCGTTGCGTTACAAAAACTCATCTGCAACGTCTATGACTTAATATCATTTCGCGCAATGCGAAACGTTGCATGCGTTGCATCGTTTTTCGACAAATTACGTTAGTACTATGCCTAATTACATCTCGTGACATATGGTCCCTCACATGCCGACACAAAAGGAACTCCGTACGTTGGACAAATGACAAAAATAAAAACGTAGGAGTGGAAACGGAAAAGAGAGAGAAAGAGAAAGAGAGAGAGAGAGAGATTTTCTTCCCTTTTTTTTTACCCTCTTATGTGTAATTGCACGCGAAGTGGCGCAGTAACACATGTGGGACAAGAAGAAGAGTAATGGAGCGTTTGTGTCGCCGTTTTTACAGGCTTGACTCGTACACGTAGTCCGAAAACAAAAAGGACAGCGGAACGAAAAAACTGGGCAAACTGGTGCGCGTTGTAAAAGGTACGCCCGCATCGTGACGTTAACCTTAAGCTCCCTTACCGGATGTTGGCGGAATGACACGGGACAAAACGTTTCCGGTGCATGGACCGTGATATCGCGAATATCGAATTCCTGATTAAATCGCGTTACCAGTAAGACAGACATATTTGGACGAAAGAGCGCAGAAATGACTTATTCATAAAACGAAAAAAGCCACAATTATATTTTGCAACCGTTTATGAAGCAACGAATATAATTCGTGTTACGATAATTCTGTAAAATGCAAGTTAAAGCTTTCAGTTCGTTACCTCGTGAATTAAATAATCCTACCCAAAAACGAAACGCGAATCAAACTGAAAAAATTTATCTACTACTAAATGCAAAATATATCCTATTTCCTATCGCGTTTATGATATAAAAGCAAATTGGTTTGCGTGCTAAATCATTGTAATACGACTACCGTAAGTTACGTAATATTTGATTCCGCGCTTGCATCGATCGTTATAATCCGATTTTGCGTGATCATAAGTTTACATTATGGGCAGGATCATAACGCATAGAAATAAATAGCTCGATTCGCTTAATCGGATCTAGTTATTAATTTTGATGACCCGAGATTCAGTTCAATCTTATAATCGATCACAATTGTACACAATTCCTTTTCCTATATATACACACATACCTTATTAAGCATATATTTAAGAGATATGTTGTATTATTTCAATATTAAAATCATATATAAATATGTGTGTGTCGCGCGATATAAGTATATTCTAAACTATACATATTGATATTTTTTTCTCAAGCTTCTTTATACATCGCTTGAGCGGATTGTCGATAAGCCTATCGACGATACTATGCAACAGGTGTATTCTTCTTCGTTTACTACGAAAAATGATACCGCAGAAAATGTAGCGATTTTTGACAGAAGGCACACGCTTCGCAAATTTGTATTAGGTTGAATATAATATTACACAAATACATATAAAAAGGATAATTAAATATATCTAGGAATGTTGTTCGATATTGTACGAGCACATGAAACGCACTTAAAAGCAAAGCGCAGTCGAGTACTTCCTGATGCGCTTACTTTTGTTTAGAAATAATATTTCTTCGATCTACCTCTATTCATCTAGGATCATACATCTATATTGCTTATGCGAAACTTGGAGAGGAACAGGAAAATTATTATTTAATTTCGAAAAGTCAGAATTCAACGATGCTAAATAAAATTTTTTGAGAAATAAGACGGGGGGATTATGTTTTTCGTTGTTTTTGTGTACTCATATATCGAGGTGCGGCATCAGATATCTATCTTTAGGCGGTTCGATAACTCTATCGAGCAACAGGTATTGCATGCTTTTTCCTTCTCACTAAAATCGTGTTTGGTAAATTGAGTAAAGATTCGCGACGATCGATGATTCATATCGCAAGTGCAGTGTTTATGAAAAAAGCACGTCAAATTAACTTACAGAAAATATAAACAAATGTTTATGGAGATGCGTTAATGAATTTACAGTATAAAAGAAATATTTCATTTCATTGAATTATTTTGCGTTTTTGTAAAGTCATAGAAAATGATATCACTAAAATTGCTGCGCGGTTTTTACCTCATGTATTAATGGAGTTGAATGGGAAATTGCCGGAAATAATTCCAACAGCCAGAACTTGAGAGCATCAGAAAACGCTTTAAATCGCGGTTAAATATTCCATTATCCGTCCATCAGAGCGATCATTTTCATTCCGACGTCGAGATTCGATAACAAATGCATTCGCGCGTACCGTAAATACGGACGTCGAAGTTTTACGCTTTATAACTTGTGTTTGTATGACGTATATTTGCGCGTACGCGTTGTTGATCGATATATATGCGCATAATTTAGCTGTCGAACAGCGCAGCAGGTTTTATAGGCCGCATAAAAGTTCCATGATGGAAGGTTAAAAGCGCTATACCCGATTTTTTTTTTTTTTTAAGGTATTATTTATAATTAGTAGCCATTATAGTATCGTTAGCAAAAAGTTCGATAATACAGAACTTAAATTACCAATGCTTTCAAATCGCTCAATGGGCTGTGTTATAACGTAAAATGCGCAGTTTTTAAATATTGCATTAAGTCAATTGCACCGTTAAACTTTTTATTTAATCCCTGACACTATTGATTATTTTTTTTTATACAGGTCGCAGTAAAAGATGAAAGGAACGGTATCAATAATTACATCAAACTGACGCTATAAATGATCGAACATTTACACTGCATGAATGTAACTCGGTCAATCGGTCGTCGTTTATCGTATAGACATTATAATTATCTGTTCGAGTTGCAAGAAATATAACCGGCAAAAAACCATTACGTTTCCCGATCAGGAATGATTTTGTATTAACAGGATTGGAACGTTAATATTTCATGAAAGGCAGCCACGATCCTGTAATTCTGCATAATTGAGGATCCAACATCGTGCCGTAACTATGCTGCAGATCAGCTCGTGAGCGCGCGTGGTATACATATGTATTAATAATCATTCGGCGAAAAATCGGACTTCGCGCTTCGATCACAATGGAAACATCATGCCATTGCCAAATATTTCCGAATTTTATTTCCCTTACATTTCGTAATGTATTTATGAATGTATTTGTCCCGAAACGCCGAAAATATTTTCTCATTATTGTATTTCCATAGATAGCGCGTATAATTATTTAATTAATTAATATCTATTTTAGCAGTCTTAGGAATAAAAATATATTAAATTATCGATAACAAATCAAAGAGAGAAACTCTACCATAAAACTCTTGAATAATATAATATTACAATATTATGGAACAAAGAGAGAGAGAGAGAAAGACAGAGGTAGAAAATTTCATGCTCTGTATAAAAGTATAATTTTTAAATTATATAAATGTAAATTTTTTTTTGTAATTTTCATTCGAAAAATTATCTATGTATAACAGCATGGTTTCTGCCACTTGGAATTATCTATGTGCTTGATATTATATACACAAATACTGCCCAAAAAAAGTAATTACAGTGCTTTTGTCATATCGTAAATCGACCTGGTGCAATGAATATTAAATTCCTTTTACGATCAAATATAAAAAATGCATCCAGTGTGCACAATTTACAAAGGATTTTATCACGTGTCCCTTATAATCGTAAAAATAGCGTTCAGCCTCTCATATATGCACATTTTGTACATATTGATATATAACGTTTTAGAATTTCCCGATTTTTCCGCAGTTTTGTAAAAATATACCAATCACTATGAACGCAAAAAAGATGTATTATACCGATATTTGTAGTAGCGGTCGAGCGAATGATATTTCACAATTCTCAATATAGAAGCACGAATCCCCGAAGTTCAATAAATTTGATGAGATCAAATATTTTTATTTCGAATTCGACGTCATCGAAAATGTACGATGAGAAATATGTCTGAACACGAAAATAAGATATCCAGAATGTGCGGCGCGCGGCACGTGAAGTGAAAGCATAAGAATCAGTGAAGAAATATGAAGCGTATAACAAGAGTGATACGTAGAATCTATTGAAATTTCTAATCTTAATTTCAGTAAGAATTTTTTTAGATTCGAGTTTTTCTTGATTATTGAACGTTTAGATTCAAATAATATATTTATTGTTATTAAATATATATCTTGCTTATGGAATTTTACAAAAATTTTCTCCTTTTTCTGCTGTAAAATTTAGAATATGTTCTCCGTAATATTGGTCTACGTCATTTCTAGTTTTATGAGCTTTCCAATTTCAGCCAGCTTGCTGCAAACGTAATGCAAAATCGAGGCCGTCGATATTATTGGCGGTGGGCATTTCTTTGACGAGATCGAGAGCGGTCGAGCGGAAGGAAAGAAAATGATCGGTCGGGAAAGAGAGAGAAAGAAAGAGAGAGAGAGAGAGAGAGACAAAAAGTGGTAGCCCCGTATGGTTTTCTACTACATTTACCTTTCCTCGATCTCATCCTCCTCCGAGCCCATTGATTTTATTCCAAGCTTTCGCGTTCCCTCATATTGACCTATTCGTAGAACAACCAGAACGTTTCACGGGAGAATTGCATGCGAAGCACGACAGTCAAAATATCCAAAGGGCTCCGACTGTGACACAGTATGAGAAAAAAGAAAGAAAGAGAGAAGAGCAAAGGAGAGAGGGAAAAAAGGCCGAGAGGAGGATGATGAAGTCGTCGTTTATGCTTTATATCCTATGCATGAAAATTTCGGATCCCGAGAGTCGCTGTTATTGCAATGGGCGAAGAAAGGAAGATCCTCGGCTCTCTCGGCTGGCGTGCGCGAGCTTACATTCTTTATGGATACATATAGCACCGGAACTCCCGGAAACCGCGGTTATACCCACGGTATGCGGCTTACATCGTGTTAAGCTCGCGCGCAGGTGGGGAGCGAGAAGATTGGAGGGCGCGGGAAAGCCGAAGGTAACGCTTCGCACGCGCGCCAGTGTATGCAAAGTGTAGATGCGAAGGGAATAAAAAAGGACAGATTTTCCCTCCCCTCTCTCCCTCCCCCATCCCGAGCACAGACGAAGATATATGTCTCGCAGACGGTTGCTCCGCGACACTCGGCGTATTGTGTGATTTGCGTACGAATCCGAACTTGAGGTATCGTCGAACAGAATGCAAGGGATGCTTTTATCATGCGGTAGAAAAATGGAGCTCGATTACCTCGAGAATAATGTAAATTGATGTGATAAATCTCGCACTTTTCTCTCTGCGAAGATACGAAAGATATATAGAAACCATTTTACGCGATCTAGTTACAAAGACGCTCTAAATACATAAGTATAGAAAACGATTGTAACATATATACTAACAGGATAATATACTAACAGAATATTACAGAGAATATATAACTTTCTAAATTTTCCCGTCTTGAATTTGGCACATAATATTTCATTAACGCGCGAGAAACTTTGAAGAGAGTTTCCGGACACTATATCAATTTAAACACATGGATGATGGATAAAAATATAATCAATTTCTTGTATACTCTTCGGAAAAACATGCTCTTCATTTTAAAATTATACTTTTACCGACGATTCATCAAGTTGCGAAAAACAAAGGTAAAATCAGTGCTCTTAATATATTTCGTTGCAAATGCAGTTAATATATAATATACAATAGAAATATGAGTGACGACTGGAAATCCATGCATTTCTGATTCAAAAGAGCGAATATTAACACGTATGACGGTGTAATTTATTGCCTAGCGAGCGCGACGTAAATATCCCTATTGTTTTCATTGTTTAACGTACAAAATCGCTAAAATTTAGTTGAAATTTTAATTAAAATCGGGACATACCATATTTATTATAATGGTTCGTAATACATTCATAATAAACAGTTGCGTTCGTCACGAAAGCGAGCAAAATATACGCCCATAAAGGGCTGCAAGAGAGAAAGAATTTAAACTATCTTTCGAATCATTATACTATTGTTTCATCTTCGCGCGACTAACATTACCTCTTTCCATCATATCCCTCGAATTTAGCGAATTCGTACAAATACAATAGAAGAATTCTTTCTCCGAACAATGCCCAAAACCCTATTACATTATGTAACATTCGATTCGATGGTCGACGCGGTCCACATTTTTACATCTCACTCAACGCTCCGCTATCGTTTATCGTATGCGTGTATATATGATGCGTGCATAGACGCGTTTAATCACGATAACGCCGTACCAGATGGGCGTCCTATTTGAAAAGCATTCAAAAGATTTGGCGCCACGCCGGATATTACGTGCCGACTCGAGCGTGTTACATCGCGGATTACGCTTTTCGTATTTTCCGTCATCAATCCGCGAAACGACGTGTAATCTCGCTCGGCCGGCGATAAAGCAGACGGATTTTAATTTTAAAGCACACGGCGTATCCAGATCAGCGTGAAAAGCGAATAGTGCTGTGTGGAACATTAATTCCAAGAATGAATACTGTGTCCCAATAGCGGTAACAACAAACCGTGTACGAGATTAATCTTTGCGCACGAAGAAAAAATTGGATCTCGCTGGTAGAAAATTAAAATCCTTCTCCGGACAGACGTGTCTCATCGTTAAGTATATGCATACAAAGGTACACGGATAAACGTCATATATTTCACGCGGATACGTGTATAAGCGTTGCGTTACAAAAACTCATCTGCAACGTCTATGACTTAATATCATTTCGCGCAATGCAAAACGTTGCATGCGTTGCATCGTTTTTCGACAAATTACGTTAGTACTATGCCTAATTACATCTCGTGACATATGGTCCCTCACATGCCGACACAAAAGGAACTCCGTACGTTGGACAAATGACAAAAATAAAAACGTAGGAGTGGAAACGGAAAAGAGAGAGAAAGAGAAAGAGAGAGAGAGAGAGAGAGAGATTTTCTTCCCTTTTTTTTTTACCCTCTTATGTGTAATTGCACGCGAAGCGGCGCAGTAACACATGTGAGACAAGAAGAAGAGTAATGGAGCGTTTGTGTCGCCGTTTTTACAGGCTTGACTCGTACACGTAGTCCGAAAACAAAAAGGACAGCGGAACGAAAAAACTGGGCAAACTGGTGCGCGTTGTAAAAGGTACGCCCGCATCGTGACGTTAACCTTAAGCTCCCTTACCGGATGTTGGCGGAATGACACGGGACAAAACGTTTCCGGTGCATGGACCGTGATATCGCGAATATCGAATTCCTGATTAAATCGCGTTACCAGTAAGACAGACATATTTGGACGAAAGAGCGCGGAAATGACTTATTCATAAAACGAAAAAAGCCACAATTATATTTTGCAACCGTTTATGAAGCAACGAATATAATTCGTGTTACGATAATTCTGTAAAATGCAAGTTAAAGCTTTCAGTTCGTTACCTCGTGAATTAAATAATCCTACCCAAAAACGAAACGCGAATCAAACTGAAAAAATTTATCTGCTACTAAATGCAAAATATATCCTATTTCCTATCGCGTTTATGATATAAAAGCAAATTGGTTTGCGTGCTAAATCATTGTAATACGACTACCGTAAGTTACGTAATATTTGATTCCGCGCTTGCATCGATCGTTATAATCCGATTTTGCGTGATCATAAGTTTACATTATGGGCAGGATCATAACGCATAGAAATAAATAGCGCGATTCGCTTAATCGGATCTAGTTATTAATTTTGATGACCCGAGATTCAGTTCAATCTTATAATCGATCACAATTGTACACAATTCCTTTTCCTATATATACACACATACCTTATTAAGCATATATTTAAGAGATATGTTGTATTATTTTAATATTAAAATATATCATATATAAATATGTGTGTGTCGCGCGATATAAGTATATTCTAAACTATACATATTGATATTTTTTTCTCAAGCTTCTTTATACATCGCTTGAGCGGATTGTCGATAAGCCTATCGACGATACTATGCAACAGGTGTATTCTTCTTCGTTTACTACGAAAAATGATACCGCAGAAAATGTAGCGATTTTTGACAGAAGGCACACGCTTCGCAAATTTGTATTAGGTTGAATATAATATTACACAAATACATATAAAAAGGATAATTAAATATATCTAGGAATGTTGTTCGATATTGTACGAGCACATGAAACGCACTTAAAAGCAAAGCGCAGTCGAGTACTTCCTGATGCGCTTACTTTTGTTTAGAAATAATATTTCTTCGATCTACCTCTATTCATCTAGGATCATACATCTATATTGCTTATGCGAAACTTGGAGAGGAACAGGAAAATTATTATTTAATTTCGAAAAGTCAGAATTCAACGATGCTAAATAAAATTTTTTGAGAAATAAGACGGGGGGATTATGTTTTTCGTTGTTTTTGTGTACTCATATATCGAGGTGCGGCATCAGATATCTATCTTTAGGCGGTTCGATAACTCTATCGAGCAACAGGTATTGCATGCTTTTTCCTTCTCACTAAAATCGTGTTTGGTAAATTGAGTAAAGATTCGCGACGATCGATGATTCATATCGCAAGTGCAGTGTTTATGAAAAAAGCACGTCAAATTAACTTACAGAAAATATAAACAAATGTTTATGGAGATGCGTTAATGAATTTACAGTATAAAAGAAATATTTCATTTCATTGAATTATTTTGCGTTTTTGTAAAGTCATAGAAAATGATATCACTAAAATTGCTGCGCGGTTTTTACCTCATGTATTAATGGAGTTGAATGGGAAATTGCCGGAAATAATTCCAACAGCCAGAACTTGAGAGCATCAGAAAACGCTTTAAATCGCGGTTAAATATTCCATTATCCGTCCATCAGAGCGATCATTTTCATTCCGACGTCGAGATTCGATAACAAATGCATTCGCGCGTACCGTAAATACGGACGTCGAAGTTTTACGCTTTATAACTTGTGTTTGTATGACGTATATTTGCGCGTACGCGTTGTTGATCGATATATATGCGCATAATTTAGCTGTCGAACAGCGCAGCAGGTTTTATAGGCCGCATAAAAGTTCCATGATGGAAGGTTAAAAGCGCTATACCCGATTTTTTTTTTTTTTTTTTTTTTTTTTT
>NW_021851887.1:534858-548852 GCF_003651465.1 Formica exsecta
TAGGCACGATCGAAGCAAATGACTCATGCATCTGCAATAGCGAAAGATGTAACGGCGAGTATTTACGAAGCCGTACAGAATATCGAAGCAATCTTTTTAGTTTTCCACATTTAAAAAATTATATATATAAACGATACTCTAAGAAGTTATGTGTCGAATCTACCTATGTGTGCTGCAAATGGAATAGAAATTATTATAACTTTCAGAGTTTTAAAGTGGAACGTGTGCTTAAATATCTTTCTGCATATTATACTTAAGATCTTGTTACTTTGTTGCTAAAAGTAAGATTCGCCCTCGATGCTTAATTTAATAGGCTTTAGGTTGACGTTAAGTCTCGACGATTAGCTACACGGAAGGACGGAGTTTAGAAGCAAAGTTGAGTCCTTTGGGATAGCAAAGGATTTCGCGGAGCCTTGGCCGTTTCAAGGCTCTTGATCGAAGACTGTTCAAACTCTCAACTCCACACCTTGTTCTTACGATGTACGATCAGGCGTGAGAACTCTAGAAAATGTTTACAAAACCACAAGCATAATCCTAATTCCAATGTCGATCCCTCCGTAAGAATTGATTTTCTTAGATTGTTTTCAGTTTTTTAAACAAAATGAAGTTGATTTAATAATTATAATATATATCATTTTACAGTTTTTACGTAGCTCTTTGTGTGCTATATATCTGTTTGTTAAATTGCGATATCTCTGCGTAACAAAGGAAAAAAGTAATTATATATAGATACAACGTTGCAGAAGAATGCGCAATTAGTTTCATGGCAAGCTGCGTAATGAAATGGATTATCATTGTATAATATAACGGCTTGATTAACATCGGGCGTTATTAAGTATCCTGTTGGCACACATTTGCAAAATGGTAATGACGACGCGTTACGGATAATTAAACCTCGTAAAAACACAGCTGCGAGATATTCCGCAGTTTCTCGATTTTGCGCATTGAGCCAGGATATTGCGCCGCTTTAACCCGATGATCTCTAGGTAGCCTCTAAAATTACACAAGCTCTGAAGAAAATGGCAACCGAGATATATGATGACATAAAAGCAACACAAAATGTTACGTGTGAAAACGTATGGCAAAGCTGTTACATTTGATGATTTTCGTACTGAGAATTTATTTCAAGTAAATTCTCTATTTTAAATAATTATAAACACAATTTAAAAAATTTTATTGTCAAAGGTTGCTTGAGATAATTAAAAGGCAACAATGAAAAGTGATTTTCGACACAATTTTCCGTAACAAGAACTTGAAGTCCATCGAATGTTATTTGATCAGAGCACACTTTTAAAGCAAATATAAACATAAATGCGCGCATATCTCGTTTTAAAAGGCTATCCGCGCAAACAGGAACGGGTATTCCGGAATTCCTCGGAATCGGAGGGGAAACAATGCGGGGCTGCCATTAACGGCGTAAACTGCTCGTCAAACGGCGTTATTGAGAGTACTACAGGCAGGAATTGGAATGAAACTGCATTTGCAAGGAACGCGGGAAAACATGCGCTATCCATGCATTCGCGTATACATCCTTAACGGCGGGCTGTTTCTAAATATAGAGGTACTGAAGTTACTAGATACAAAGCGCGCGCCCGTTACTACGGAACTTTAAAGAACGGACAAGAAGTAATTAAATTCCACTTGCCTCTCGGCACAAACACACATCCTTGTGGCTTATTGGTGTGTAATTATAAGCTAGGTGTAGTAAAAAATATACACGAAAATTACGCGGGACAAAACAGCAAACTCTCTTTAAAATGCGAAAGAAAAAATAATTCTATTTATTATTCATGCAAATATATATTCGCGAAAAATGATATTTCTAGGATCGTTTCTTCGCGTCTGCGAATAATATGTATCGATATCGACGACGTGCGCGCATGTTTCGTGACTCGCTTAAACAAAAGCCATTCAAAATGAAATGGTTTTGTCGCAATCGACCACCTCTGAAAACTTTTATTTTTCCTTTCGTTCTGTTCCTGCAATCTTGTTTCGTGCAGCAAAACTCATGACACGCGTTGCGCGTTTAGTCACATTTTATATAGCCAGGCTTGGCGTTGCTAAATCGTCCAATCTGCACAGGACGTAATTTAGAGACTTCCTGCACGAAACCGGCTTAATTAAAATGTTCCTTAAAGGATGTTTTGCGTGTACGCGGGGATTCTGGATTAAAGCGCTATCGATGCCATACGCTTAATCTCTTTAGAACTTCTTGCTCGTGTAATATAAAAACTTGTAATTTAAAATAAAATAAATTTAATATAAAAACTTGATAATTTTTTTACTTGTATTTTATTGATTGCATTAAAACGATTTATGATTAATAAATCGGGCAAACAATTGATTTCTTGTCACACATAAGGTTAATAACAGAATCCATAAATCGTTGTCATAAACAATTGAATATTAATATAGATTTTTCCCTTCTTCTTTTTTAAAAAAAAATACTGTCACTGTAATAACGTTTCAGCATTTTTACGAGGTTTGTCAATTTAAAAACATAAATGTTTAATATATATGACTGATTAATTCGAGAAATAATGTTATAATTAATAATTTGTTTAAAATTATTTATTACAATTATATAACAGCTAATCGAGTTAATAAATGAAATTACTAAACGCCATAAGCCGCACCCAGTTCGCAGTTGTAGAAAATTCTTGGAAGACATTATCGTTTTAATAACACGTTTACAGCCTTTCATATCCAACACATGTTGTTAACTTCCCTGAAACGCCAATGCTCTTAATTTTGCTCTTGAATGGCTGCATTAACTTTTACATTACTGAGAGCTACGTTAAAACCGATTTAAAAAATGTTAAATATTATATTGAAATAGCGTCATATATACGAAGGATGTAACATCCCTGTAAGAAAATTGCGAATAAAGTTTATACTGCGCCAGTTATATAATTAGAATTCGTTTAATTGGAATATAAATTTTTAGGAAGGTAACGCGAAAATATTTCAAAATAAATAAAATTTATTCTGTTAACCTCGTTGATAGCCAAGTATATATTTGAAGAGCTTAAATGTCGCTATAATTTCCATATAGACTTGTCGGCTGACGCACTCATGCGTACCTTTGTATGTTGGGGCGCGCTCAGCTAAAAGCACGACTACTGGCAGGTGGCTACGCCTGGTAATATCTAGTACCTGAGGATAATGCGGGGGAGGCGTACTTAATATTAACAGGATGCTATGGAGGCCGCGCGTGTTGTTCCTACGTAATTTCCTCCTAAACGTACTAAGAGATGCCCATGCATATTTCAGGGCAGCAGATACGAGAGCATGAATGCGTATCCTTGTGTGAACGCGTTGTACACAGGGTGCCCCAAATTCCCTATCGCACTTTCTCTGCCGTCCCCCTCTTTCAGAGAAAATTCTTTTCCCGATAATTCCTTAAAATATACATGTTGCAACATTTCCTTGCTTACAAACATTCTGTCTCGTTTAAAGAGATCTATAAAAGTTATTTTTCAAACGCAATTTAAGGACACAAACAAAAATAACATTTTTTATATAATATCGAATCGAAATTCTAATAAATTTATATTTACAAGTTTAATTTAAATTATGGAGATATTTTTAAAATTGAGATGCGGCGCGATTAAGTTTTCTCTAAATAAACCTGAAATGAATCTAGTTAATTTAAAAGTTCATAGTTGAAATAAAGTGCAGCTAATTTTGGAACACTCTATATATACATATATATGCGATATCATGATGTCGCTATACGACGCCGATGTTTGCTAATCGTTACGAACCGTCTGATACTGACATTTATTCAGGCCGGAATTAGCACCCTATACTCAATATCTCATGTATTTGCCTCTTATCGCAAATTAAATTATTCCATCTACGCCGCATCTTTGGCAATTGGCAACGTTTGAAATTAATTATTAGAATGCATGAGGATATCGAATAAAAGATTATTTTGCACAATTTTAGATTAAAAATAAGTCTCGAAAACACCTTGAAACTTGCACTGCGTTTTAATCGTATTAATATAAATCATGCTGATAAAAAATTTACAAGTTTAAACAAAAATAAGAATAAAAAAATACATAAATGAAATTTGTATATAAAAGAAAAGACACGCATGTTTTGGACGTCATTAAAAATATAGATATTATAATTCTATATAAAAATATATAAAAAATTAATTATCATTATAATCTTTACCTTATGAACATCGTTTAAAATAGTATTATGTATCACATTGATTTTATATAAGACTATACGCTCGTCCCGCGAGTGAAATCCAATATTAACTGAACCCGACGAGAAACAGTCCAGAAAAAATAACTATCCGGATTATGTTACTAATGGGCAATATCTGGAAGACAGATCTGCGGAAATCGGTCAGCGGAATACGAATTTCCGCAGAAAATTCTCTGATATGGAATAATATTCCTCCACCGTGCCTTACGTCACGGCGAGGCCTGCCGCAGTTGCAGCTGCAACCGGTCGTAAGAAAGCTGGCGCACGTGCTGCGCGGCGCAGCGGCGTTTCTGGCGCGGACTTATTTCACTATTTTATTAGATTAAATATTCACGACGGTAGTGCGCGATGGTAACAACAGAGAAAAGCCGTAGAAAAACGCAGTGAAATATGGCACGGGTCTCCGCTGCGCGAGAACGCCGCCGTGTTGGGAATAGAGGTCATTGCTGCATCTTTAATGCGTTGTACAAAAGCGGTGCATGAATAAATTGAACTTTGCCGCCTCGACATGCAACTACAGGAAAGTGCCATTTTTATTGTTGTATTCTTCCTTCGAATGCATCGCCCGAGTATCGACGATTCGCCCTATCAGTAAGGCATTTGTAAAATAAAGATTTTGATATACGTTCCGTTTTGCGGGCTATTTTTATTCTTTTACTAATATATTTGATCTTTAGTTAAACAATTCTATAATGCATTTTCTGCAATAGTTTTATTATTTTCTCTTTTCATAATAAGTGTCACATTGCTCCTGTCAAAAGAAAGTAAAACGAGTGTAAAAAAATTAATTTGTTATAACTAAAAATAAAAATATTTGAGAATCCGTATCTTTCTATTGTAGCAAAATCGCTTTCTCGTGTTGATTTTCAATTATCAATGTGAGTGTGAATCGTCGGCTGTGCGCCTTACATTTGATTTTTATCTAATTTTTCTTTCAGTTTACCATCTCATATCGGAGTTTATTGTTTTGAAAAAAAGCCTAGTACGTTTTGCGTACTAGGATATGTTAGCCAATCATTCTAATATATCCGAGTGAACGTACCTTTAATGACTGCCACGCGAGCTTTTTTGTAAAATTGAATTGTGTTGTTCACATCATTGCGGTTTATATGCAATTTTTCCAATGCTTTTATATAACAGATAACATTATATTTACGTGAATAATAATAAATTTTGTACATTAATATTGTAAGTTTATAATAATCTTTTCATATAATGATAATACTATTAATACATATTGTATCCTATAAATGGCTAAAGTATAAACTTCCACATTTTCTATGAAAAAATGAAATAATTCCTTTCTCATATTAAATTTATTATTTATTTCTATAAAATAAAATAGAAAAGTATTTCTTAAGATTAGAAAAAGAACGATTTTTTGATGATGTCAATGATCTTGTAAAAATTATGACGTTTACGAGATTTTTGTGATTTAACGTTCTGTCTTGTCTTGATGAAGTAATTTATTGCACCGCTAACAGTTCCTAATGAATGAAAACAAATGGCAAACGCACATGCAATGCTTCATGGTTGACACGCATTTTCCGTGTAATAACACCCTAGAGATTTTGTTATGGATGGTGCACGCGTGGTCGTTTGTATTGCAATAACAAAGTAACAAATGTTACAATGAAAATTGACATTCGTTACTTAGTTTAATATATCTGCGCACGTGACGATACGTACTATACTGTGAATACTGTACTGCACGAAGATCATTTTTTTTTCGCGCTCGGAATTGATTTGACGCAATTTATTTGAAAGCACAATTAATCTTACCGAACGTAAACAATCCGCCATCGATTTTGTTTTGAAGATATCGATTCGACTATGTCTACAAAATTTCCACTTTTCCAGAATGCTTATAAAAAATAGAGGGAATACAAGAAAATCTTTTACGACAATATTCTGCATTTTCAAAGCTATTCGTAAAATCTGAATTGCAATAATCCTGTTATCCATTTATCTGAACAGAAACCTAACATTTCTTTTTGAATTTTGATTGACCGTAGAAATAAAATAGGTCTAAACGAAAAAAGAGACAATGCAAAGCATTAGAATAAAATTAGCCAAATAAGCGAATTATTACTAAATTATGTATTATTTATTAGCAGTTAGCATAATCACAATGTCCTATATTTGTTATTAAGAAATAAACATCTTATTAGAGATTCCGTTCTGACGTGCTACGTTTGCAGCCTGAATTTAATAGCAACGGAACGAAATGGCTTCTCAGGCCATTTCGCTAAAGCTCGTTATCTCGTTAACGATCGGAGCACCTATTCGTCTATTTCGAGCTTCGTCAAGGTAGACACGATTGCCCTATCCCATTATGGCATCGAGGAAGGCATGACTACGAGATATATAATGATAAAAATGCTGGTTATATGTTTGCTTTAGGATAAAGAAATTTGTGAAAATTGATCGATATCTCGAGTCCTGAAAAGCGGAGAATTATTTTTATAACGAATCCATAATTAAATTGAATGTAGTAGTACGCAGTTATATGCAAATTGTTACACGAAAAAATTGATTATACAAATATATATACATAAATTAATTATAATATTACATGTGTGAGATAAATTATGCAGATGAAATGAAAAAGAGAAGAGAACTATGCAAGATAAATATGAATATTTTAACAAAAATCTCTCGTAAATGTATTTTTCATATTTGTTAATATTTCAGCATAGATGGCTGATATATTTTATAATAAGATCGTTATATTTGCATGTATTTTGCAGATATTAAAGTACAAATCATATCTGCATTGCCGCGAATTTTAGATTATTTTATTAGACAATTTTTTTGTGTAAAACTTGAAAAATTAAAAATTAAAAAAAATGTTCTTAGAAATAAATCCTCATTAAAATAATAATTCAAGGATAGTAAAAACTTCAGAATACTAAAAGCTAAAAGATACATGAAAAATAATAATCGTAATAAACATGTCTGCTTTAAGAAATACTTAAAGATGATATATACAATTGATACATTTTGTATACTTTCATGAATTTGGAGGAATTAATAATTAAGGCAATCGAGATAATCAAATTCAAGAAACATTGTTATTAATTATTTTTGGTGAAGTTTTGTTTATTATATGAGCTTTTTGTATAATGTATAATGTATATTATCATCGTCTTATTTTTATATCTATGAAGCCTTAATTCTCAAAAATCTTTTTATTTTTATATATTATCGTAAATTCAGTTAAAAATTTAAACTTCGAGAGAGAGTATGTGAATCCATTAATTTTGTTTCTCAAAATATTTTCCGATACATCCGGAACACATCTCATATATTTCCAGTGCCCGTAAAGTGTATAGTCAATACTGTCGGATAAAGATACATCTCTCTTTCAATTCCATAAATATAGCGAACGTAAGCATATGAAGAAACAGTATCTTAAAGAAAAGACATACATCTCCATTTTTCTAGAATTCTTCTTGGCTATATTTTTAAGGACACAGATCTATTTCTCTGTCATAGCTACAATTTTCTCTCAATCCTTTCACTCTTATAAGTTGTTAATATTACAATTACTCTCTCGCGTTTATTTTCGACATTGATAAATTTTGTGCGCCGTTCTACCGATGGCTTATCTCGAGATACACAATACGATTTACGATTTTCGGCCTGCGTATACGGGTGCATGGTGCAGAATAGCGCATGATATCGCTCAAATCATATTTCAGAAACTGGGTTAGTGCCGCGAAAGCAGGACGCTTGAAATGGCAAGCCCCGAGATAATTAGAGAAAAAACGGGAAAACAGGGAGGGCCTGGTGAGAGAATGCAAGCCTCACCTGTACTTTCGCCACCACGTAGCTTCTGCTCGGGCCTCTCGACCCTCTCCTCACTCGGTGGAGGTGGTCTCTCTGTCCTTTTCGGATAGTAGGGGTTGTTCGAGGAGGGCCACACGGTGGTCGGGCTTTTTGCTGGCGGTTGCGTGCTCGGTCGTCCTGAAAATAGATTAGGACCTTTCTCATCTAACCCGGGCACTCTCCGTTTGCTTCCTTTTTTTTTACACCCGCCAATAATCCATTCCAGCATGTCTCCTCTCTCTCTCTCTCTCTCTCTCTCTCTCTCTCTCTTTCTTTCTCTCTATCTCTTTCTCTCTTCCTTTCTCTCCATCTCTTTCTCTTTTCCCGTGCTCTCGCCTCTGCATTTGATTTTATCGTGTAATATTATGCGCACTATTCTACACCATACAAGGCCGTAGCAGCGAAATTGCGCGTGATGATGTAAATTTAACAAACATTGCAATTAAAGTGATGCAACTTGCAGTGCATGGTGATCGTAAACAAATCTTCACAAATTTTATACCGGATTAAACTTATAGAATTTCTTTCTTTGTATTAATTCATATTATATATCACATCTTATTGCTTTTTAATCCTATTCATTATATCCCCAAAATATACTTTTTAGATAATCAAATAATAAAAAACATAAAAAAAACTTGAAAATAAATACGTGGATTAATATTTAATTGAGATATTAATTTAAAGTTTCTCTTTTTCTGACACACAATTATAATAAGGTAAAAGAATAAAAAAAGAATTCTGTGTATATTTTGTGTATTTTTGCTGTGTGATAACAGCGTTCCTAGTCGATATGTCATTCGTAACAAGAGCGAAGCAATTTATAATAGATAGGATAGAAAACATACGCGCGCGCGCGTGGGTATGTGGCGGGTGCAGGTTTGATGAATTCTACGAGCTTCTCTCTTTGAAAACGAGCCAAGTTCAACTTGTTGCGTTTCGATGCCGACGTTTCATTGAACAAAATGCCTCCTCGGGGCAAAAAAAAAAGAGGAAAGTGCCTGTAATCTTCTAAAGCGTCTCCACACTTTACGTTTTAACTGATTACCATTTAACACATAATTTTACTTGGCCTAAATACAATTTCCTCTCTTTCTCTTTTCTAATCCCTTTTAAAAAATTGTATAATATTTCTTTCACACAAAAATCAATTTCTTTCATTATCATATTTAATGAATATGATAATTATTTCCAAATTTTTATTTTTAATTATTTTTTAAGTGCTTTTTAAGAAAATAAACATTTTCTTTACTTCGCATGCAATAAAATTCATCGAGATAATAGTACTTGAGTGGCAAATACAACATTTATATTTTTAAATCACATATTTAAATATCAATAGAAAATCGTTAAAATTTATAATTACTTATTATAGATATCATCAAATAATTACAAAATGATTATTATATTAGAAAGGTTGAGATTGTATTGTTACATGTGTATATATTATTTTAATGTTGCAATTACTTTACTAAATAACTCTCTCGACACATAATTTAGTATTTAACAAACACTTTAACAAGCTTCCCATAAGATAGTGCGCATGCCACGACTAATCCGATTACATTGTCAACAATATGAGATTATGCTCAACGTGCGCGGGCTAACGTCTTATCTTTGTAAATATGAAAGCGCATCCCGGGAGAGTCGCATCCTTCGCTTCTGGTAGATTGAAACTTTACTTATACGATAATTTCGTACAATGCGTATCAACCTAGGGTGTAATTCAGGTTGATATTCGCCACGGGGCTTGTATACTTCTACTGCGCGGAGACTCACTCTCCGTGACTTGGTAGGAAGATGGTTTGACGTTTATTTCGTTACCCATAATCGTGCGGATTATTCAAACTACCATCGTTCGCGGTCCCGCGCGTGTCGTTCGTCGATGCGATCTCGAAAACTATGACGCGAAATAATTCGAAGTATATAAGTTACACCGACGCAGCTTCTCTCCTCTACTACGCAAAAAAAAAAAAAAAAAACGCCGAGATGCTCGTTTTTCAAGTAATTTCTCATACATTGTCAACATATTTTCAATATTAAATTAATTTTTTATACATTTTTTGAAAAATACATAAGAGACCAAATAAAAATTTTATTTTATATAGCAATTTTCTTAAGAAGATATAATATAAGTATATTTTTCATATTTTACACTCGTTCGAGATTGCCATGGTTTTTTTTACATGGCGAGAGGGAACATTTTGAAATGTATTTGAAAATTTTCAATGGGTATACTAAGAGCGATTTAAATATTTGGCGTATACGAAAATCCCTTAATTAATTCTCTCAAGTGAATTTGCTTCTCTGCTTGGGTCACTTTCACTCGCAAATTTCTACATTCTACTAACTCGACGGCCACACCGGCGATGCAACGTGCTCTATCTCTCTGCCTTCCCTGATCCTTCTCTTTCCTCGTCGCACCCTATAGTCTTTCTAGTTTACAAACAAGCGACCCTTTAACTCGCGCAGGCTGCTAAGTTGACGCTAGAATGGGTACTAAAAAGTTTTCGAATAAAAGTTTAAATACGCCCCAGACAAACTTCGTTTCGCAGCTTCTCTCCGCAGTCTCCTAACAATATGGCAGCTTCCGGGTCACCTGCCTTTATGCCGCGAAAACATGTAGACGCATCTTTTTATACATATTACCGCGATGCCTAGAAATAAATACACTTGTTAACGTTCCCTTTTCTACTGTCAGGTAATCACAACGGCGCTCGTATTTCATTCGGCCTCGCCTCCTTTTGTTGCCCTTTCTCGAGGTGTGCGTCGGAGTTTGTTTAGGAAGTTTCGAAATAACTCGTTGAAAATTTAAGAGTCTCGCGGCACCTTTTCCAAAGTGCCGCGGCAAGAAGAATTTGTTTCGGGAAGACGATGAGAAAAGGCGAGAAGAAAGAGAAAGAGAAGACGAGCGAAGAAGACAGGAAAACAAATTCGCGAACGTGGTTGAGAGAAGTAAAATGGCGAGATAAATTTATTAATAGTTATGATCTTTTGATTTATCAAAGTCTTATACTTTACTAGTGTTTTGGAAAAAAAAAAACAGCAATATCACTTTCGAAATGTTTGTAGTAATATAGTATCAAATACAGAGTTTCTCAATTAAAACTTTGCATGCTCGTTCGATCGAATATAATTTATTTAAATGAGCAATTTGGTTCTGACATTGAACAAGTATTCCATAACTCTTTAATTGGCATAAAACCGAACGAGAAATTTAAACCGCAGATAATTCGAATCTTTTCAATTAGATACTCAGGAATAATATATAAGTAGTTTACAATTCAAATTTTATCTGAATTTTGATTTGTGTTCGATAACTTGCAATGTAATTATTTCATCCTTTATCGAAACATGAAATTTAACATAATTTGTAAGATACACTTTAAATCTAAAGTCGTATCTAAAATGGAACATAAAATTTGATGCATTTTTCCTTGAATCCTTGAACTGAGTGAGCGCTATTTAAAGATCACCTTTTTATATACGATGATATCATATCAGATATTAGATACCAGAGTGTGCGATGTGGCGTACAGTCTAATACCAGAAATAATTTTGCCCTCGTTATCGATTTTCAATTAATTGTAGCCAAGAGAATCGATAGCTATCTTAGAAGGCGATTAGTGTGTGTGTGTGTGTAAGAATTATTAAATCGCTCTTTTTCTCGTTAAGCTAAAACCAATCTATTTTAATAAGATTCACTTGCGCGAACAGTGAGATAATTTTGTACGATTTGATATTCAAACAAGGTTACTTTATTATGGAACAGACGTATCATCATTAATAAATAGTAAGGTCAAAGTGTGGGTCTGATAAAAACAAAGAAAGGAATCTCTCTCTCTCTCTATATATATATATCTTTTTTTAAGAGGCTTTTATTTTATAATATCCCGAATTTTGCAAATTTTATTACATAATTTCTTGTGTATTATTATTTCAAGAAAAGATAATATACTAAAAATGTCACACAAATATATTCGTTATCAAAGATAGAAAAACATCACGATAACATCACGAATGAAAAGCATCGGAGCATCTAACAGAACGTTCAAAAGCTTTTTCGAAGATTAAATTCTTTATATAATTCCGCGATTTTCTCTTTGTAAAACAGTAGTACTATTTGGTATGTAGCATGCCAACGACATTCTGCATGTACCTCTGACATCTCGCAATAATTTACTAATTGAGTTTTAAATTCACTTAATTAAATCACTGATTAAATAAGTCACATTTGTATAAAATATCGCGATATAAAATTAAAATAATCTTTTGATTTAGAAATATAAAATTAAAATAACTATCTTTTGATTTAGAAACGGATTATACGATACAAATTGAAAATTTGCATGAGAACTGTGGCAAGCTTCTGTCATGCAGAGAATTCGTTGATTATTTAAATATCTTTACCGCATCTATCGTTTCTCTTTTATACAAAATTACATTTTTCGTTCAATCAAATATTCTCCTCATTGCTATCTCTCGAATGACTTTTGATTTGTCGTCGCATGCAGTTTACATTTAGACTCGCTTCGTAAATGGCGTAATCTTATCTGGGCAGATAAGACGAACGGCAGTCCCATTGGAAACTACTAGGCGCTTAATGTCGTGTTCGTGAGTTATTGCATACCTCGGCTAGGTCATTAATAACCCCGTAGTATTAAGATTGATTCGGAGACGCGCGTGCTAAAGGGAGAGAGATAGAAAGAGAGAGAGAGAGAGAGAGAGGGAGAGAGAGAGAGAGATAGAGACTGAGAGAGACGAACGCGACGTGTCCCTTGCCGATTTCGCCAAAGTTTCTCGCAATATTTAATCAGCAGTCGAGGCCATACATTATAGCGAAGACGCGCTGTCTCGTTTCGCTCACTAAGTATGTGCATCCGCGACAAGTCGTTAATGCGGCTAAATTGCATTAGCCGGGAAAATGGATACGTCAGCTAGAGAGCGCGTAGAGAACGTCTCCATCGAAAGAAAACGTTCTCGATTACCATTATTCGCACGTACGACTCGCGCGCGTTTACTCCTCCTTTCCCTTTCCAACCCCCCTTGAAGATTTCTCGAAGAAATCGTGCATCGGACTTACGTCTTCGACGCTCGTAAATCTCGGTTACGATCCTCTCCCGGCTTTTACGATCGTCGGGTCGCGAGAAAATTCACCCGTTGGCGACATCAATATCAGAAGGAGCAACCGCTCACGCCGCCGGCGCCGCTCGCGAAAACTCACGCGAGAATAACGATTATTCATTAGAACGGTTAGCTCTCCCCCCGGACGTTTCGGAATAACGATAATCCACGTAGCGGCCGGCAGCGGAGCCGGCATGGTAAAATTGCGGGGCTTAATGGCGGTAGTACCGTCGTGGCCAAGCCTTGTATGGCGTTAATAATGCAGTATATTGAGATTGGTTTCGCGATGTACTGAGGAAGAGAGGAGCTCGGAGAACACGAAGGCAGCAGAACCGTAGGGACCTGACCTAGGCATCCGCCCAAGTTATTCGCCCTGCTTTAATAATACACCGATGCGCCAATGTACGGACTCCACGAGCCTAATGTAAGGACCAACTCCGGAAACATTGTACTTGATTCGGACGTGATGCGAGAGCAATTTGCGTCGGGGAAACATTCCTTATCTCGAAATTGTTTGATTAATGTAACAATCGTCCCTATTCGTGCTCGTTCAAGCTTTCAATATATGATACAATAAATGATTATTTAATAAATTAAAAATTGCAATAAACGTTATAAAATTACCGTTCGCGTAATGATATTTAGATAATTTCATCGCCGATACGAGTTATTTTTTTTAAATAATATGTGATATATAGCCTTAATGTAGACCACTTTATAAAATTAGTAATGATATTTAGATAATTTCATCGCCGATACGAGTTATTTTTTTTAAATAATATGTGATATATAGCCTTAATGTAGACATGTAGACC
>NW_021851887.1:559405-564760 GCF_003651465.1 Formica exsecta
CTTTCCATTCCGATATTTAAGGCAATATTATTTTTTTTCTTCGAGTGAAAGAGCCGCACTTGCGGCACCGAAATAGAGTACGCCGAAAGAGGTGGAAAAACCTTTTAAGATTCTACGATTTGAGTATTAAACGTGGATAATGAGTTTGTGTGTATGCGTCTCCGCGCGCGAGCGACGATTGTTAAAAGAACGAGAATGATATCGATTTCTCCGCAAAGTCGGAATACATATATTCAATAAGGTTCTCACCTTCTTTGTTGGCGCTGCTCTTGATCTCCGTCGCCTTCGGTGCCACCGACGGTTTCGGGATAGCTGAAATAAAAATCATTCGTCTTTAATAACGTCGTATAACTTCTTAAATATCGGCCAATAAATTTGGCTTGCGAAAACTCTCCCCACCTTATTCATATTTTAACTGGGACGGTCATCTTATCTCGAAGCTACGGGAATTACGAGAATGGCGAGACATAACGGAGGGATGGCGGACATTTCCTCGGCGATTTAACCGCGTCGATTTACTGCTAACACATCCAGTCGGCTTTAAATAAATCTTCGACTCGGGGCGAAATTAAACACAGGGCTCAAGAACTCGCGATTTATGGAAGACCGTTTCGCTTTTAAATTATTCGCATCGAGCTATACATATTATATATCCCAGTATATAGCAAATATATCACGCGGTAGACGCGCAACGATAATAATCGGGGAGAAAAAAATTGTTTGTCCGGACGCGCGAGCAGGTTCAAAAATGCATGTCAGCTTACGGTATAATCTGATGGATCCCTCGGTCTCGCCAAGCGAGTTTTTGCTAATGCACCGGTAGCTACCGAAGTCACTCGTTGTCAGGTTTCTGATGGTGAGTCTCATGTGCGCCCGGTAGCTGTTCTCCATAATATTCGTGGCGTATTTCTCATTGGAGAGAATCATCTCCTCTCCTAGAAACCAGTAGCTCATGGCACGGGGATAAGATTCCGTATGACAGTCGATCGTTACGTTGGTGCCGGTGGGCGCACCGACCAGCTGATTCGGCACAAAGATCATTGGCGAAACTAAAACACATTTGATAGAGATTTATTGTTTTAATATCATCATAAATTTTTTAAATATTATTTATTACATATATTTACATAATAATTTTGTTATATTTATTGAATAATAAAGAGAGCATCGTACAATTCAAATTTTCCATGTTATATAACATGTTGAAAAGTGCAAAGTTTAATTCTGCAAAATATAACCTAATATTTATAAATAAAAAAAATAAATCGTATACCGAAAACATCTAGTTGTTTAACAAAACATACATGCTTCTAAAATATACAATATGAAAAAAATTTCCAATTTTAAAATTTGCTCACGTAATATGTATACAAAAATTTCTTTCACTAGCGGACATTTTAAAACCTACGCGATACAAAAGCGAGGGAAGGTGGAGAGGACGGTCAGCTTATTATCCGCAATATACAGTCGCAAGGCAATGAAATTAAATACTGCGTAGCGGCGTGCTGGTAATATCAAGTTTTTCCCCTCGAATGCAGATACGACGGATCAAGTTTGTACTTGCGACGGGATGGCGTTCCGCAAAATGCGCGCCGCGGTCGACGAAACGAGTTGGGAACAAAGTCTATTATGGTTGCAAGTCTAACGCCGCGGCGTTAAGGTTCAGGCAATGAAGAGTTAAGGCCGCGCGAGACGACGTCGCCCGCGCGACGCCCTTCCGTCTTTTCGCTCTTCGTATTCCTCGTAGCGGAGGACGAGCAATTTTCTAACTCGGCAACTAAACCAGAAACGACTGCTTCTTCGTTTCGAATTAATCCGACGTCGGATGCACCGCCCGTGTAACACCGTGACGTTCACCAGCGACGAGTATGCGCTTTTAGTAACGGGTTAAATTAAAGTTGCAAACTCCGCCGGTGAGTTGTATGATATATAATAAGAGAATAATAATGCGTTTGTATAGATGGGCAGCGATGTAAAACGACACCGGGGTACCGAGAGCTCGTTATAACGTGGAGAATCATACTTCATACGTTCCGAGCACGCCAAAGATATCGTGCGTTTCTTTTTTATTTAATTTTAATTTTTTTAACGTTTTCTTTCTCTCTGCACCTTGATCAATTGTACGTAGCAATTTTTATGAAAGAGGGAGAGAAAAAATTTCCATTAATCACATAGAGAGATTGTACGATAAAAGTCGATGGCTCAAAAGCCATTCGATATTTACAATATCCGATATACAAATAGATAAAAAAATATTTTAATAAAATATGAGGTTTTCAATTAAACTCCTAGTTTGCCATTCTCTCTGTCTGCGAACAATGCAGAACAAAGAGAGAGAGAGAGAGACAGAGACAGAGAGAGATAGAAAGAGAAAGAGGGATAGAAATGCAACGCAGTTGAGTCTGAATTGCGGCAGATATAGACGTAATCGATGGTAGGAAATAGGGGGAAGTGTGCATTAATTAAAGTTAACGCTGGCAATTTGTGGATTTGTGGTAAGCCGGGATGCGCGCCACGGAGTACGCTGATATACAAGCATGGTCAGGTGATCATGACTCTACGAATGTGTATCGTTCATCGTGCACGCCGTTACTTGTCATTTCGGCAGATAGTTTTTCCTTCCATATATTATTGATTATGCGGGGGAAAAAAAAAGACATATGTTTCAAGCATGACTAGGAAAGTACACACAAACATACATGTCTGTATTTTTAAGAATTATTGTAGATTTAGTCAATATTTTTTGTAGATCAATTCATTTTTTAAATGTTTAGTTATGAACTAATTTCTATATTTATGCATAAATATCTAATCACTTTATGATAAAACTATTTAAAAAATTCCCTAAAATCTGTTTTAGAGAAAAGAATACGATTGCATTTTGTCATAAGAATTATGAACGCGATAACAAAAATCAAAATATCTTGTCGAATTTTGTGCAGAAGTCAAGTTGAAAAAATCCCGAATGGATTTATTTAAGTGTTTCATTTTTGTTATTAAGATTATCAGAATATTTTCAAAAATTAAATTACATTATTATACTTGAATATTTCTTTAGTCTCTTAAACAAGAACAAGATTGTAAAACTTACATCCTGCAATCCCTCATTATTATCATCTTCGTTGAATGCCTATCTTTAGTACCTGACATAAATACCGCGCCGTCGATTATACTCTCATCGCAAAAATCTCGTCAGAATTCAGCCGCGTCATACTCGTCCGTCATTATGCGGCCAATTTAAAAAAGTGTATCGTATTTTGCAGCGACAGAGAACGCAGTACACGTTATGAACGCACACAAAGTAACAAGCAAATTGTAGCGTGTATTCGAGCGCAACGTAGGCAGAGCGCGAAAATGTAGGCAGTAACGTAAAAAGTCAACCCGCTAAATTGTGCATGTCTCATCAACATGTCTGATGAACCTGGTTAACAACTTGCCGAGACGGTACCATGGAAGCGCGTACCAACCAAATTATGGTCCCCACACTTGCGAGCGTTTTCTCTTCCCGCCGCTCGTTATGCTTTATGCAATGGCACCATTTTGTCCGCGTTGCAAGCATACATTGAAAACGCGATATACGAACCGGATATATAGCTGGTCTGATTATGAGTCAAAGTGCAGAGAGATCGTTATGTCAACGTGATGATTTTGTCGTTAGATTCAGTATACAGGTTGCTCTCATTTTGAAACTGTCGATTTTAACTCGCTAAATTTTTCAGAATTTGATTTCTCTCCCTAATTGAAATGATTTGAATTATCAGCGATTAACAAATAAAGCAACTGGCGAAATCAGAGATCGGAATTTTATTGTTTTACGCAAACTTCATTTCCGCATAGAATGTATGGTATTGGACTAATAAATTGCTATGTAGAGTAATAAAGCATATCTCATTCGAATATACATAAACAACACGTAAATTCACTTTGTTACTTCTCATTACATTACTGCATTACGTCGATTTATTTCCTTGCAAAGTGGGCAAAAACAACATAGAAAATCGAGTATTATACTATGTTCGATTGGCTGGAATTTATGTATTGTCTCTTTGGAGAGAGTTTACTGTGTGTTACGCCAAGCGATTGTTAAATCTCCAATTCCGGAAGGAAACCTTGACGTCTTACACTGATCGAGTATTCTTTCTATTTTTCTTTTTATCGTAGAAAAGTATCAAGGTCTATTGTTTCTCATTCTTTTGAAATCATCTGAAAGAATTACAAAAAGCAAATACAAAACGATTATTACAGTATAATCCAATTCGTTTATCGAGAATTTATTATCTGTCGAAGAGATTTGTCGAAGAGAAAAGAAAATTTCTAAAATATTTATTAATTTCAGAATAAAAATAAATAATAAAATGTCCCATAATTTATACATATATTGAAAGTTTTATTTATTAATAAATAATTTTTCAATAAAGAAATTTGATCTTTATTCTTGGATTACGGATTATAAATACATATAGATAAGAAAAAACATTTGTTTCAGTGCTAATTATGTTAATGATATTTCGAGTAGTCATTAAAATTAGGATGGAAGAATAATAAAGAAACAAATTGAAAAAAAATATAGAAAAAGTAAAATGTAAAAAAATTTCAATATATGAGGAATAATGAGAGTTTTAATTATAAATAGGATACCATACATTTCCCTAATATAGTTTAATTAATTCATTAAAAAAGAGAGAGAGAGAGAGAGAGAGAGAGAGAGAGAGAGAAATTACGTTTCAATGAATAATTATTTTTTTGATATTAATACTATAGACATGTCTTGACTTGGCATATATATTCTGCTTTTCATATAAACTATTATTGTCATATTTATAATTATATAAAATATTTGCAAATTAGTTTATGGCCCATATTAATTGCAACACATAATAACGATCATTAATTAGAAATAAAGCATACCTGTATAAATTATGGAAATACTTTCGAAAAATGTATAAGTAAAATCAATCATCGTTAATATATAATTAGTAAAGTAACGCAAGAATAATACATTAATCAACGTATATCATGCGTGACAGTTAAAGCATTAATATGATCAAAGATTATTACAAGTATGTATATGTATAATGCTGACTAAGAAAAAAGGGACAAAAAATAATGGTGGATTATCGATCCTCTGAGATACACAGGTGGGAAAGAATTACATCGTCGATCAGCTTCGAGGAATTCCCCCGCGGCTCTCGGTCGAATCTAATTATATGCGTTTAAATTGTTACAAACCCATACATATATATATATATATATAAAAAGAATTACCAGCTTCGAGGAATTCCCCCGCGGCTCTCGGTCGAATCTAATTATATGCGTTTAAATTGTTACAAACCCATACATATATAACATATATAT
>NW_021851887.1:571059-607561 GCF_003651465.1 Formica exsecta
TATATATATATATATATATATATATATATATATATATATATATATATATATATATATATATATATATATATATATATATATATATATATATATATATATATATATATATATATATATATATATATATATATATATATATATATATATATATATATATATATATATATATATATATATATATATATATATACACCGCAAATCCCTACGCGCGTATACATACATGCCGCAACATCAGGTACGTTCGGAGCGCACGAAGACGACTCCTCGAGCGTCCGTTGTGACCCGGAACGCGGGGCATCGCGCGCAGAAAACCGATGATTTCGCCCCGCTCGTCTAAATAAAATATGTCCCCCGCCTCCCTAAATATTCAGAAGATACCGCCCGGGCCTCTGCGCCGTACAGTAGATACCGTTTCTTCTTTCCTCAACAACGTCAAGTCTCGCACGCACGCGTATCACACCGACATGCAACAGCAGCCGGTTGCAAGCATACGAAGTGACACGAACGAATGAAACTCATAAAAGGGAAAAATGACCAGGACCGACGGGACGGCTTGCGCGCGGCTTTCGGTATTTCCCTCGGGTTTTCCCCGACGCCGTCTCCCTCCGTTTCCCATCCCCGAGAACCCCTACCACCCTTTCTGCCTTGTCTGATACACGTATTCGGAGCGCAGCACGTGCGCCGCTATGCATGCAGCGCGGCGTGTGCACGCGCAGGTGTGTTTATGTGTGTCTGCGTATATGTGCGTGTTCAATTCGTGAAATGAAATTTAAACAATACACGAGCGGGTGAGAAGGATCCTGCCGTTGGATCGGAGGTCGCGCATGACAAAGTGTTTAAAATTTATTCGATAAATCGTCGTTGGATACGTTCCAGCCGTTCCTCGACGAGGATGTCTAATTTTCGCGCCGCTTCTCCTCGGCAAAGTTTGCGCCACGTGTGCGTGCGCCGCTATTTACGACATTTTACGCGCACGAGAATGAATTGGGAAGTTAAGATATTTTACGAACATTTGGCGTTCAAAATTATAATAATGTCTGCCGCAACCAATTAACATAATTAATTACGGTAATTAAGTCGCAACATGTGTGTAACATGTTACTGTTATACATTCCATTTTATGTCGTTATCATACATACAACCCGCCTCCTCTCCTCTCTATCTTTATATCTCTTTCTCTCTTTCTCTGTTATATAATAATTTATACATATGTAAATTATTATATCCATTATGTAATAATCTTGTATAATTTTGACGTTTTTAAATAGCAATGACATTTATTTATCAAACATGACGGTTGACAGATAATCCGAGAAAAAATGGACTTATGTAATTATACAAGACCATATAATTATACTTATGTAATTATACAAGATCGTATAAGCCCATACATGATCTTGTGTTCATTTTTTCTCGTGAATATTTTACTATATTTTATAGCGTTTCATATATGCGCGTTTTAGCTAAATCCATGAATTGAATATCCACATCGTTAAGCGTTTATTGCTCAACATTCAGCGTGTAACGTCGTAACATTATAATTATCGCGTCACGTTGTATCCGTAATTTCGCTGGCAACATGCCATTCGCGATGAACGTGTACGTATCTCATATTCGTTACGTGCAAACGCGATAATAATGTACGGTATGCTTGTAACAAACTCACATTCGACATCCACGGTGATCCTCTTGCTGACTGTGGGCGGCACGCCATTGGTCGCGATGCAGAGATAAGCGCCCATTTCGCTGCGCGTGATCCGCGTCAAGTTTAATTGCTCGCCATCATACACGGTCACTGAAACCAGAAGCGGAAATTGATTCAGCTTGGTCGAGGGCGCAAATATAATTTAGGAAATTATGGACCTTTACGTAGGTACCTTGACATAAAACAATGTTTTATCTTTGTTATTTCGCGAAAGTCGAAACGATTAAGCAAATAGTAATAATTGGTTTAGTAATTAAATATATAATTTACACGAAAATATGCATGAAGATAAAAAAATAAATTTTTAATATAAAACTAAAATTTATAACATGCAAAACAAACACGTAAATTCTTTTACGACGTATAGAAACTATAACGTAGATATCAAAAATTCAACTCGTGAAACGATTGCTATAAAGATCATGATTATAATAAATCGCATGATGTCAGATGTATCGATCCAATAGGGAACTTTACGCCATACCCCAAAGTAGTAAAGTTACAAGAACCCCGAATATACGTTTTTATTGCCGGCTGATTTATGCCCTTAGATATCTAGGTTGGTTTATATTGTGAAAGTTTGCAGCGAAACTTGTATTTTTAAAGTAAAATTATAGTAAAATTATAAGAGAGTCACGAGAGACGAGAGAGACGCAGTCGAAGTTAATATCCACCCATTTTCGTCAAACTTATTCGATGCCATTAGGATCTTTTTACCATTAAAATCTTTCTCGTTAAACCAAGTTCGTACAAAATCGCTATGCGACAGTCGCGAATGACGATGCAAGTATTAGACGCGACTCGCGTGATCAAGATTTTCGGTGTCATTATCGGTGAAGATGGATGTATTGGCTTCGTGTCTACATTGCATCAACCAAAACCTGCCATTCTTTTATTGCAGAGAAACAACTGGTACGAGAGTTAATGGAAGAAAGAAGAGAGAAGAAGCAAAAGAATCGCTCCATCGTGACAAGAAATTGGCGGTATCAAACTATCATTATGAAAAATTCCGATAAAAACAATTTGCTTCGATATAATTATGTTGAATCAGTAATGTATTACAGCAAATAATAATGTAACTTTTTAATGCTTTCAAACTGATGGTTTGAAAGATTTTATCGGCAAAACTAACGAGAATTTTGCTAATGAATATTATAATAATGATCATATTTTTTAATTTTGCGTGACAAGAATTTATAAAATTGACATATACAATCGAAAAATTTCAAAGATCAATATTTGTGATATATTCCATCAACGTATCTGCTAATGGACAAGCCCCGAAGTAAACTAATGATATTTTATCTCTCTCTGAATCTTTGACCACGTTACGTAGTCAAACATACAGTCTATATAGATCGCGTATCTCGAAATAGATTACTTTCGGTAATAAATTACTGACCGATAATGCGATGGATGGGAGAACGAAATTCGCTAGACTAAGAAAGAAGTTTCTCGCCGGAAATCCGACAGAAAGAAAAAGAATTTCTTCTCGTTATTTAGACATGATATTCACCTCTTTCCGAGAATGCTTTCTACCGCTTATAAATCTTTAATCCAATATGATTTGCTCGAAAAGGAGCGAAAAGAAGCAAACAGATATATTTAAATATTTCTATCATATCGTAACTTTTTAAACCGTGTTAAATTTTTCTCTCATGATGCTATTAGTATGTATAATTTTACATTTCATATATAATTGTAATCCAACCGTTAACTGGTAAAGCCACATACGTATGTGTCTCACTCGTGACTGATCGCGAGTTTCGGGCTATCGCAGAAGAGCAATCAACGTCAATCTTAAGAGGCTTAGCGCGTCCCCATAATGACAATTAACAAAATCGAAACAAACGCGAGCTAGAAAAGAAGCTCCGAACCACCCACGATCGCTGATTGCGATACGCTCGTTTCCAAGTGACGTTCATAAATCTTTGACCCGGTTTACTCCGGCTTTGCTTGTCTCCTAGTTGCGATTAACCGACCTCCGGCCATTAGAGCGGGCGGCGATGTTTCTTTCACGAGACACATGCCCTGCCAGCTCTGCCGTGCCATGCGCTCTACTCATGGAGAATGGACACGGTGTGCGATGTCGCCGATTGGCAGAGCAAGGCGCAAGCCGATCGATCGGCGCGAATAATTGAGAGAACGCGCGAAATCCGGACCCGGAAGGAGACAACGGCAGATCCCGTGGATACCAAGTGACGGGATAACACCGAGCGATAAACCGGCCGCAAAACGATCGGCTGCCGAGTGATCCGGGATATCCGTGCGCGTAAAAGCGGAAAAAAGTATTGACGTAGATCTTGTGAAAAAAAAACATGTTCGATCGATGCGAGCGATCGATCTTTCCTCGCAACAGCTTCGTCTTCGTTTAATCGTTTCAATTAATACGATGTCTAGCCGCTGCCGCTGAATACTGCCACGCTTGATATTTAACCGGAGAGATAAACTGTGTTTTAGATGGAAATAATAATATTCGTATAACCTTTAGTCTGGAAAAAAATTCGAAATTTTAATTTTCAGAGTAACGCTTCATTTTCAATTCAGCAGAGAAACTTCTCGCTAAATAATTCTTTCTCATTTTGGATTTTAATTATTATATCGAAAATATATTGCAGCGTGAAAGTAATTTTAATTTTAAACCTGTATAACAACGAGTGCGCTAATTTCGAATTAATTAGATACGTTTATTTTCGAAGATCATAATCGCGATGATTAGAATCTGCAAATCTGGAAAGAACGATTACGTGTTTATATGAAAATAAAATATAAAATAATTAAATAATTAAAATATAAAATAATTACATAATTGCATAGAAAAAAAACTTCAAGACACAGCTTAAATTTATTCATTAATCACACAATTGTAACATTGTATGGCATGGAAAATAAGAAATAAATAATAATAATAAATGCGAAAGAGAATATATGAAATTCCGATGATGACTTTTTGCTTTAACATATGCAGACATTTAAAGCATAACATTGATCGACTATCGATTGATGTGCCTCAAGCAGGCCTCTTTTAGCTACCCCGGATGCAATATGTCGGATAAAATATTTGCAATGAGTTTTTGATCGTGGCGGCATCGGTCCTCTCGATACAAGTTCATTTCGCCATCAACTCATCCGATATTAATGTATTCCGCCGTTCTTCGACGAGAGCCCGGGAATATTTAGATAGCGGGTACGTCAAAGCTCGGATGCAAATCGATACATCGGATTGAGCAAACAGTGATAGTTATTTTTAAGGACGATTCGCAGTGAAACTTTCACTCGGCCGTATAAAAGCTCGCCTACAGAGGCAAAAAGGTAAAAGCGGTACAAATATACATGGACTTTTGCTACAATATTAATTATTGGAAGTATATGAAAAATATTTTTTGATGCGCGAGGAAAACAGAAATCCATCCGGTACTGTCAAATAATATACTCCGTGTATGTGGTAAAACCATCAAAGGAAACATTAATAATAAAAATAAACAGCCAAAAGGAACGCTTTGAATGCGCACGGCTGCATATTGTATATAAAATGTAATGGACAATTCGCAATATATATAAAGCTGAAAATATTTATTACGTTATCGATATCGTTATTTGAACGCTGTACTTTGTCACAAAAATAATAGGTACGAAAAAATGAGAGACGAAACCGGCAAGACAAAACTTGCGCCTCTGAGAGGTCCTGCTACATCTTTTTCGTCCCGCATAACATTCGAAAATTTTGAGTCACAAAGACTTAAAAAAATTATTTTATATATTCTGAATATATTTTTTATATATTATATATTCTCCATATAAGGCAATACACTATCTGCAAGTTTCAATTTAATTATTCGTTTTTCTGCATCTTGCAATATAATAATTACATATGTAACTCATTGTCAGTCTTAACATCTCTTTTCGACGCGTCTATCTTTGTCCAACGTCTTTACCACATAGTTTGCATGTTAACCATCGATTAATTCCAGTGGATTACTTCTTCTTGGTCGGTATAGCCGGAAGCAGACGCGTGATGCTACACGTTTATTAATAAAACGTCGGGACTAAGAGGGTTATTCTGTAACTTTTAACGATATCGTTACGTGTCATTGCGCAGGTAAAACGTATCGGAAAATAGCTGCGCAATGATATCTAACGACATCGTTAAAGATTACAGAATAGACCCCTAATCCACGAAATTTTACCGCGTCACGATCTCCGACGCCAGAGAGTGTGAGACGCGCGCGCAAAGGGTATTAAATAATATTACAAACTATACCAGGTGGATACGTATGCATGTGCATGCATATGTACCTACTCTATCCCACCCTGCCGAAAACTTGGAGGATAGTGTGGCGCGCGCGCAGCCCTGGCGCTCCGTCATGAATTTGTATGAAGCTTTAGAGGGGCTCAGATGCCCCGGAGCGCGGCTTTGCAGATGTTTGAACAGAAATTCCGGCCTTTTACGATCCTGCGGTGCGGCGGCGATAGTACGAGCAGGACGACACGAGGAAAAAGTGAGAAGATGGAGGGAGGGATGGGGCAAGATGCAGAAAGGAGGGATATGAAAGGCTCAAGAGGCCAGGCCGGACGAAGACGATAAAGACGGTGATGAAATTGTGTGTAACAAAAGTTAGATGAGAAAATTGCACCGCAGATACATACACCCGGATTATATAAATAAAATAGATCGTTAGCTCCCTTCTGATGCATATTTGCATTGATGCGTAAAGATTGGACTTATGATTTTACAAGCGGATAGGAATACTGTATTAGCCGTTAAAGTACGCTCATCCCGTCTACATTGTGGATAATACGCGGAATATGTAAATATCAAAATTGTTATACACTCAAAAAAAGTGATAAAAGAATAATAAATTTATTATATTAAATATTGTATTAAAAGCGGATATGTGAATAATTATTTCGCAATCGCTCGTTACGATATTTGTTCAGGGATTTCGAATATTTCGAATTCAACCGCCAATTTAAAGTCTCGATGTAATCTCTATTTGTATTGCGCTATTCAATCCTATTATACATATATAATTTAATCGTACAATTTAGTTAATTGAACTAATATATTTTAGAAATATATTATCTCTGTTTCTGCATAATATCATTTATATAATTATAGTAATTTGTATAATAATTCTTATAGGAGTAATAAAATGATAAAAGTAAGAGGGAGGGGAGGTAGATCTTTTCAATGTAGTTGAAATCAACGTGTACACAAAAGCGTTAGCAAACAGGTATTACTTTTCTATGACGTGAAAAATGTCGAGTAACTAATTGCAGACGAATTAACCGATTACAACGGAACGCGAAAGTAATTGGCGCTAATTGAAAGTCTCTTTGTCGTGATTCGATATCGTACCGTATAAGCAGAATAAAATTTAGCGCAATTAGCGCTGCAAAATATCGTAAATCGTTTACGGTCTCTTTAGTAACCCTTCGCGTGCTTAACGAGCGATAATTTTACATATAATGATGCGAAATAGTACGCGCGGACCCGATCAGCGATGTGTCACGCTAACATAAAACCATGGAAAATGTTTGCTTATCACGGATATTTGCAATCCGTCACCGAAATGCAAACGGTAAAGGACGATACGGTTTTACTCGATGCCGCAAATTGACGTCTGCTAGAGCGCAATGCTCTACGACAGCATGCTTTTAGGATGATTTAAAATCTTCCTTATCATCACTCTTCGCTTTGAAAATGTCACTAGTAAGATATAGGGAGACAAAACAAACGCGACGCTGATGGGCCATTTGTAATATGAAAATGTGTCGATAAAATCCATTTGTTTCGCTCTTTGGATAAACGAAATCACGGATCGGAAATCATAAATACGTACATATTTTCGTTACAAAATCGCAACAAAAATTGCACGCGTTAAATATGTAAAATGTATATTTATCATAAAATTTCAATATTTATTCTCTCGATAGAACGCAGTTACCGTCGTCGCAAATGTAACGCGATATATTTTTCAATATTTCGAAAATGACAAACAATCGACAGATATTGAAAAATCAATAAACTCTCATCCTCGATTTTCATTTTCAATCGTAAAAAATAAAGTAGGTAGATGCAACTGCTCGCGCGGCGAAGGTTTCTTGAAAAGAAATTTAACGACGAAAAGTTTGCATGTCGATATCCTCCGGTCGTTTGATCGCATGATGCGAATAGGTGAACGGGCGTTCCTATTTGGTATTCGGTGGCAGTAAACCAACGTAACGCATTTCGACGATTACGAGGATCGATTCGGATGCAAGACGACGTATCGGTTGGCGCAACAGCCGGCCATCGGCGTCAGGCTGTACCAAGGGATAGTCGGATGGTACGATTAGCCTGAGCATGGTTATAAACCGGTCTAAGTGGCAACCGAGCGATTAATTTTCCAGCTTGCCGGCAATTGACTCTCCTCGCACGACTCAAACGCAGCCTGGGACAACGAGCTACACGTGCTACACTAACTGTTTTATAACTAGATCGCGCAATTACTTACTGTAATATAGTTGATTCTATTACCATAGTGCTATTGCGAATGTGTACTGAAGTTAGTATGATTCTCTATAACGTTAATTGTTCGAACTACATAGAACTTGCTCGTGTCTTGCCTTTAGATATTGGTTAATTATGTTCACTTTCCATAATTTGCAATTTATAAAAATATAAATATATATTTTATTAATTAATGATTCAGTAATTAATTGATAACTAATTCTCTTTAACAAATAAATAATATTTAATCAGTTAATGCGATGATATTTGCAAACAAATATTAATATTTGTATTATAAATAAATATTATAGCAACTATCGTAGATGCATATTTATTTTAAATGCGCTTATTATCAATTATCGAAAAAAGAAAGCAACACTTGCGCAATAATAAACATGATAAATTATTGTTTTCTGTATTGACAGAAATAATCATGTGACAAATTGATCACAAATAGCTCTTAAGGCAAAAATATAAGGAGAAAGTAAATGTAGCTACAAGCATTAAACTTTATGTTTTTCGACAGACTTGCAAAATTCGATGAATCAGTGCAATACATGCAAAAACACTGCAAAATCATTCCGCGACTAATATTCTCATTCTAGCGTTATTTCCGCGAGAATGCACGCGTTTCTATTCAATGATCAAGCCAAGAACAATCGTTGAAGGACACAATTTCGCCATAAAATTCAATAGATTAAAACTGGACCGCGTGACAACGTCTTCGGGGAGGAGAATGTCGGCGTACGGATGTCAACGTGTCCCAGATGGCGCCGACATTAACCCATGAGAAACGTGCACGAAGACCAACCGCTGTGCTATGGTCATGAAGCTGCTGTGGTTTCGGCCTTCAAACCGAAACGTCTCTCCGGTGTTGCGTTAGGGTGGCGCATCTAACGGCCAGTGACGTTTCACGAATGCAACATCTAATTGAGTAAATTCCAGAGATATTGCCTTGAGAGCAGATAATAAAGATTTCACGTAACGTTATTAGACTTGTTTCCAAAACAGCTTTCGCTCAGTTCTTGCGAGACGAAGCAAATAATTCGAATATCACGAGACGAAATGTTCTTTAACGCCATGTATATATTATATCCACAAAATTAATCCTGCTCGACCCGTGAATTTTTGATAGTCTATATTAAAATAATACGTATATGGTTGATGGTCATATTCAAATATTTTCCTGACTGGATCCATTTCGTATAATCGTTTTTTTTCATCTCGTTTCATTATATTATTCATTATATTAAATTCATTATATTAAAATTTCTACAGTTTTTCCTTTTTTTATTATTCGTTATTTATATGCAATTGTTCAATTTCAATTAGATTAACGAGTTTTGTTTCTGAATTTTCAAAGATTTTCATTACAACGACTTCATTGACACTTGCACGAGAGAAATCTTCAAGCTAAAATTTCTGTGGAACGATCTCGGGTTCGATATAAAAAATAATATTTCCGTATATTAATCACTCTAAATACGGCAGAAAAATATTTGACATGCTTTCAAGATGCCAAACATTACCGGGGAAATTTCCGACATAGCTCAATACTAAAACGCAACCGTCCCGATGAGACGCACGATTATTGGAATTTCAACATCATCCAGCTTGAAGCAAGTAAACATCCTTGAACAGATTCGTCCATCTGGCACATTACGTCAGACGGTTCCGATCGTCGGAATTTGAAGCTCAGCACAAACCGTACAGCTCTTCTGCCTATCAGTTCAGCAGTTCCAGCGGCACTTTCCCGTGAATAACACAGGAAGCTATGCTTCCGAGTGGAAGCCGTCTGGTAGGAAGCGTCGACCGCTATTTCGCAAAATTAATTGAATTACGTTGACGAAGCGTGCAAAACAAGGGAACTCCGGCTTTTCTTCCGAGTGCCTTGTAAACAGGAAGCATGTCGAATTGCATTCCACGCGACAAAAACTAATGATTTCGAGGAACAAACGTATTTCTCTCCGAATTCCCTCGGATGTCGCTCGCAAAAATTCGTTCGCCGATAAAGACGGCGGTTCACGCGAATCTCTCGAAGAAGCGATCTGAAACGACAGTTCGACGAGGGAAAAAGTGGAATTAGCGAAGCGAAGGAGCACGATTACGCTAAAAGTTCTTGGCCGTTTACATAGCACGCTGCGTCTGAAATGGATTAATCCACCAGCAATAAACGAGTTGATCCTGTTTGCGTAAGTCTCGAGGTAACGACGGTTAAATGACCAGTGCACGTGGCTTCAAGAAGTGAATAAAGAAACGGGGCAATCCTGCGAACAGAACTTTAGTCGAGTCTACTTTTTATCTTCGCGATCCCCCGGTTTTCTCTTCGCCATAAGGGGTATCTTTTTCTGTCAATTAAAACGTTCCTTTCATATCGCGATTTTTGCCAAAAAAAGATTTGATACGAAAGACCTAAAAATATATAAAATTATATTGGTAAAACTTTTATTAATATCTATTTTGATTTTAAAGTTTTTATTAAAATTACCTGATATTTATATACTAGCAGATTAATCTAATATTAACTAGAAACACATTTACAATTCCATAAAAAACGAATAGCATCTCTCGCTGTTAGTTTATTATCTTCTGTTAGAAAAACATTAGAAAAAAATTAATAGAATTTATAATTATTTTTGTATAAATGTATTTCTCTTCATATTAAAACATAGACTGTATACTTTAATACGTTAAACACATTAAACTCACTTGCTTCGTCAAATTCTCAGATCTTATCTACATAAGAAGTAATTAAGAGAAATCAAGAAACATGGGAAATCAGCATTTCGGCATCGAACCGTCAATCATGCGAGGACTTCGCGTTGAAATTATGGATTCGATATATCCTTAACAATCCCATTAGAGAGTCTCCACGTCTCCTCGTCGATAACCTGCGCACTGAAACTTCGGCTTTGCCTCGGGCTGGACAAAGTGCCGATATAACTTGTCTTGTCTCTTACTGCGACTGGCATTTTGGCGTGACTCGACAATCTAAGGATAGTAACAAGTGCCTTCATATATCTAATGCAACTTTGCATACTCTATACGTGCTCAGAAAAGGAAGCAAGGTATATCCGTGTCTTTAGATATATATGATTATAAACGCTCAAACATACAAGTTGTTTTTAATTAGGCACAATAAATATTTTAAAAATAAATATGTTATATATCGACAATATATCTCAACAATATATCAACAAGTCAAAAGCTTTGCAGAAGTAAATAAGGCAAAAAGTATTCACAGACGCTTTCTAGCACGACGTATAGTTCAGTGAACGCAACATATATTCGCATCTTTTGCTGAACCAGAAGTTACAGGATATTTTTTCAATTATCTCTTTATGCGAATATAATATCACGTCATTTTTTACGAAAAATTATTTTTAATTATTCTTACGCAGCATAGAATTTTTTGTATTAAATATAGAAAAATATAAAGCATTGTTACGCGCGTTAAACGTATCAAATTGCAACGCGAGTGGTAGATGAGACACCCTCGTTTATCTCGCGCACGTATGTCATTGACGTAAAGCATCCCTCCCATAGCGCGTCGCATCGTTGTCGTCGAAACGTGTGCGCTGCCAAACTTGAGCGCTCGTTAAAAGTTACCGATGCGTTCCCGAAAGTGGATACGAAGTCCGATAACTCGATCTCGGAGCGCAGCACGACATCGCGGCGAACGGAGCTAGATTGTCGTTTCTGATCGTGACACACTGAGGAGGCGGGAGAAGAAGGGAAGGAGGTTCCCTACCTGCTCCTTGTTATTTGTTGATGGATGCGCGACGCATTGTAATAATGTCGCCGGAAGATTCCACGTTACGCAACAACGTTACATGCGATTGCAATCCGTTAATCGTTTGCATATGTACTATAATCAAATGCTATTATACACAATAGCGAGATATTTGTCTGTCATATTTCTAGAGCAGATGACGAGAGAATATAAGAGATAGGATAGAAAACTTGAAAACATTTTCGTCATGTATAATTCTATTTATTTATTTATTTTTTTTTTTCAGATAAATATACGCGTTTTTATATCCCGCTGTTATGCATTTAATATTTTCTAGCTGTAGATACATAATTTTATAGAAATATTATATATATCTTTTAAAATTATTAGTTACATTTATTTTAAACGCGTGAAATAAATATTATCTCACGAAGCCAAATGATATATTTAATAGTAAATATTTTTTATTTAATAAAGTGAAAAACTTACTAATGATATTTAAATGTGCTACTTATATATACAGGATGTCCCAAGAGGAAAGATTAATATTTTGGGAGCTAATGATATCGGTTATTTTAAGCAAAAATGTTCATATAAATAAGTGTCCTATTTCAAACGGTTCCCGAAATAAAGCTGTTTAAATGTACAGTTGCAAAATTATTGATAAGAAAAAGATACTACGTACTGTTTCTAATTTATTATTCAAGTGACACATTTTTTATTTATTATTTATTATTTTTTATTTATTTATTTTATTTTTTATTTATTTTTTTATTTCGGAATAAGATATTCATTCATATGAATATTTTTGCTTAAAATGGCCGATACCATCACTTCCCAGAATATTGAGCTTTCCTCCTGGGACACTCTGTATATAATAATAAACTATTAGTTTTGCATTTCACGCTTCATAAGATACTTCATGCTATCTCTTCAGAATCATTCGAATTATAGTTAATTGCTGACAAGAGAAAATGAATAGCTCGAAGGCTGTTACGAGCAATTTGTAATCATAGGAGCCATGGCTATTCTACGATGCATTGCGGCATAATATACACGGATGCAAAGAACGTGGAGTACGCCCTTAGCTCGCAATCCTTCTCACTTGAATTATGCCTGTATTTAACCTATTACGCTACCTGGTATTAAGGGGAATAGCGTTCTATCGTTGTTTTTCAGAAGAAAATTTACGCAGGGATGCGACGGGATTTCAAGCACAAAGCTGGGACGAAGCGCGTTTAATTAGCGTAAAGTGCGTTGCGTTGTTAAAAATGAATACTAGGAAGGATTATATGGATACAGGAATATACGAAAGCATATGCGCTATTAACGTGTATTATTCGCAAACCCCGGTGGTGCATAAGAAATCATAAATAAAATATAACACGCTCACATGAACTTAATCGCGGATTAGATTATTTGCGGATCTCAGTTGCATCGTAAATATCTTTCCTAAAATTTTGTTGATGAGCATAAATATAAGAATAAATAGAATATCGACAAATAATCATCAATTATTATTAATTCCAGATGATCACACATGCAGCTTGCTGTCCGTTTTAAATTGTGTAAATTTTTTATTTTACTTTATCGATTAAGATTTTAACACAAATTATGTAATTACCATTTTTTTTCGTAAATATTTAATCTTGTCTCTCAGAGCTTTTACCTAAATTTATCTTTTGGATATTATTACATAATCGACAGAACTCAAGTTTGCTTCGCAAACATTCCTAATAGTATATACGAGCGAGCACTGAAGAGAGCAAAATTCCTCCAAGAAATTAACCGCGTGTAGCTCCGCTGCTACAGCCTTTAAGCCTCTCATAAACGCGTTCTTCCGCAGCAGCAACATTAGTAGCAGCGGCAGCAGCAACAGCGGGAGACCCTTTTAATTCCGTGTCGGAATCACGCCGAAGGAGACCGTCGCGTATCTTTAGTAACCAGTGCATATTTCATAGACGCGCCGTGTGTGCGCATAATTTTCGTGCCACCGCTCTCACACCCACCCGCAGGTGCTCCTTCCACCCTTCACGTTTTCCTCCCTCCCCTCCGGACACCCCCGGACCCGACTGTCCGCCCCGCTGACGGACGTTTTCTCCTCGCACTCGGTGGTAGAAGCTACTCGCGCGCGAAGGGCTTGGAAAGAGAGTTGATTAATCTCTACAATATTTAAGAAGAGCGCCGAGGTCGAGAGCAAAAAGCCCTTCGCCCGAGCTTTACGCGAGGATAGCGCTTCCCCGCTATATAAATCCCCCTGGCTAATCCGCTGTTTGCATCGATGTACCTCTTGTGTTTTCCCTGCGGTTGTCCCTGCCTTTTTGCTGCCCTCGCGGTGACTTTGCTCGCCTCGCTACGAAATACATCGCCATAATGGATTCCTAGGCGTGTCTAAAAGAGGCTCGATATGAATCCAAATTTTTAATGTCAGGAAAAAAAAAGAATGCTTTTACCCCGGAAAATATTAATATAATATTACACGCGATATACTGAAAGTTCATATGCAGTCTGCGTAAAAATAGAAAAGAGGCGATATATGTCGGAATATTAACAGCCGAGGGTGTATAAACAATTGATATAAATTTCATTTATATATTAATTATGAAAAATGTGCGAGAACAAAAGATTATTACGCGTTTCAAACCGTATCGCGATTATCGAGAGAGCCACAATTAAACATTCCAGGATTAAGCTTCAAATGAAATAGAACGGGATAGTTTTATATCGCAGGATATATATGCAGCGCACAAAATTATAGTATCGCGACGAATCGTGTAATATCCCTATATATAGTGTCGCTCTTAATTCGAGGATCCATTAATTTTTACATCGATGCGTATCACACTCGCGTCGTATCGATTTTAAACGCGCAATTTTAAAGCTCCGTTGAGCCAATTAGGATAATCTGCATTAAACGCGTATACTATTTCAATAAATCGCGTACGCGTGGCGATGATGCTGCGTGACGATGATCGTTCGTTGTTCGTTTACATCGAAATATTTATGCGAACGCAACTCGGCGGGATCGCGGCAGATTGATAGACAGAATTGGGCGCTGCGCAACAATTGCATTACATAGTTTATCGTATCTCGCGGCGTTAATTCGCGGCCGTGTTCCCCATCAGGGATTTCGCGCGCGCATAACTCTCGTGGCGTTTTAACAATTACGACCCTGAAAACGTGCGGATTTTCGATAGCGGATGGTGAGTAGGTAAGGTACTCATAGAATCCGTCGCGTTTCACGAATCCGAGTTTATACGAGACGCAGAAAGCGCCCGCAAATGCGGCACAAGGAAGGAATCGCGAAAACGGATAATTGCATTTACCAATCTACGCTGCAGGGCGAACCTACCGAACTTTATTGCACTTGACTGCGATAACTCGTAGGTTGCGGCCACTGAAGATTTCCCGCTGGCACGTTTTCACAAGAGAGAACGTGATATGTATTCGATCGATAAATCGACAGCGTGTTGCCAAATATGAAAAATAATGTTAGTACCACATACAACAACGCTTGAGAAGGGTTTACTTTGAAAAATAATATTATTATTCAATCTCCCGATGGGTCGCTAATCTTTCATAAAGATTCGAAATGACGCGATAAGAAAGGTAAAAAAAAATTACCGTGTTTAATTTAAATTGATCAATTTAAATTTGAAGACTTATATTAAACAAAAAATAGTACGACATTAGCTGCGTTAATTATTCAATGAAGAAATTCCATCGTGTTTAGATAAATGAAGAAAAGATATAGAGATACGTTCTAAAGACAGCTTACTGACTGCCACAGAGCAGGCGATAATTACATTGCTAATAGCGCTGATGGTGGGTGGGAACTTACACAGTTTATCGCACTTTATTGCTTTGCCATGAACGTAGTACCCTCTAGGCATTCTCCGATGGAGCGTGTATAGTTCGCTCTCTCCTTCTCACCCTCTCCCTCTCTCCCTCTCTATCCCTATAACGCTAAACGTGCAAAGATAACGACATAACACGCATGGGGGCACAATGTAGATATTAGATAAACGCGCCGTGCTTTACGAGCCATCATTGCCGCGATTTATTGCCTTCGCAATTTCTCGAGGTCGAATTTGCGGTATCGTAATTTTGACCACAATAATTAATTGTTTCTCTTGTGAAAATGATTCATTTCGGGGGATGAAATGTATTTCTCGTAATATTTCAGAGCAGGTGTACGCATGAAACATTAAGTATGTGAGTATATATGTTCACTTTAATTAATATGGATTACTTGATATGAGTATTTAACATCTTAAATAATAAAGATTGTTCTAATCCATCCGAATTTAGAATTACTGCAATATTCGAGATAATCTGTGATCCGTAGATTAGCATGATATGAATAAAATAGTAGATATAAATCCGTTTTCGCATAATTAAAGAGATTCATAAAGAGATGTGATATAAATCTTGACGAAATTAATAGTATCTTTTTTTGTAAGCTCCAAAAAAAATATCTCATTTTTCGCGACATTAATCACGAAAGCAGAACGGAAAAATGCTGCAGGTCGATGGTAAGAACACGCAAACGAGTAGTTATTGAGAATCTATTAAAATCCTGTTAAAAGTCATAGCTTGTCACATAAAAAATATCACGCCGTAAAAAAGATATATTCTGAATTTAAATCTACTTAAGATAAAGTCGATAAACATGAAAAAATTCACATTATTTAACAATGATGACATAACTGCTTTCAGATACTGCTGTCCACGTTAAGGCTTTTCTCAACGCGCATTTACATTACTTATATGTCAAGATTTGACATTTGAGTATTACATAAAAAAATACGTTTTATCCGTTTATAAACTTAGCTACAAGAAGTAACTGCATACAGTTAAATAATATATAGAGTTATTTTTGCCGAATTACTAAATATTCATCGGGATACTTTTCTCGTCGCTGAATTTATCTGCACTCATATATACATCACTACGGTTATCGAATCAATAAACTTCTTATAAATCCGATTCGAAAAAGGATGGAATTGTTAAATCGGGAAGGATGTGTATGCGACTTTCTTCAATTTTACTCTGTATTTTCTAACGCATTTTAATGCCGAACCGCTGCTGCTACAAACGGTTCATACATATATCGTTCGTAATTGATGAAAATTTCTTCGAATTTCTTCGATTCAACAAACGTCCGCCGGTCCGTTACTCGCGCGAGATGTCGATGCTGCGACTCGTGGGACTCGGTCTAACTTGAAGAAAAACGTACGGAGAAGAACATCCTCGTACCAAAAATTACTTTCCGCATTGAACTTCGGCTGCATTACAAATACGCTCGTTTCCCCTTGTAAAAGCGCTTTCAAGTTTCGATTCGCGTAGACAAGAGATCTCGATAGTAAGGGAAAACTCGTTGAAATCGTTTTCTAACTTTTTACATAAACGAACGAAGAAAATTCTCCGAACGTTCGAAACAATATGTAATTCGGCGTAAAATGTTACAACATTAAATGTTCGAATGTTAGATATACAATCTAGGTTATAGATATCTATCGCAAAAGTTCGTGGTAAAAATACATATAAAAATAAAGCAAGAAAGAATAGTAAGATTATAATAAAATATTTAAAATATTGGTAGATATCTATATAAAAAAATAATAACTGTATAATTAAGTAAGGAGGGTTATTTAACACACTATTCATTTAAGTGAAATGAGAAATGGTCCAAACGAATAAATAATGCACGATAGAGAAAGCTGATTAATATCACATGCGAAATCCTTCGTTCATGTAACGTATATCTTTTTTTATCACGAATAATATCGCGCTTCTCGTTGCTCTAAACTCTAAAGTAACTAAAATAGACGCAAAATATCAAGAGAGTCGCGAATAAAGATAGATTTCTGATATGCCACGTGTATAAAATAAATTGAGAATGATTCAACGGAATAATGGCAAATAGAAGAAAACTTGACATCCTGACATACCTTTGTGATGTTTGTTGAGGCTTATCACTTGACCGTCCTCTCGTTTCCACATTAATTTCGGCGGTGGATATCCATCAGCCTTGCACGTGAGAGTAATATTCTGATGTTCCCGAACTGCCACAGTGCTCTCCGTAGAAAGAGAATCCAATATATTTGGTGGCACTGGAACATACATAGAAGAGCTTCTTTACTCAAAGCAACACGCTGTGTAATTAATATAAATGGAACATTTGTCAAACGTTCCATTTAAATGCGTATTTTAAAACGCGTATCTCTGTTTCGAGTAAATATAAAGCATTATAGAACATTAAAGTACTCTTTATATGCATCGCGTAACACAAACACAATTAGATTTGATAAAATGATCAAAATAAAAAAAGAGTACAACTGATTTTTTTTTTTTTTATATTACATATTAATTATTACAAAGAAAATATAGTAAATCTAAAATAAAATCGTTTAATTAAAATTATTAATAAAATAATATTTACCGACGACTTGAAGAAAGCCCACTTGACTTATCATTGGATTGGTATTTACTTGGCACATATAATAACCTCGGTCGTCTTGTTGCACGCTACTAATATGAAGCAACCATGTCTTCTGATTGTCATGCGACACAGAAAACCTGGGTACTTTCACGACTACATGTTTGTGAATAGTCAGCAGCATTTGACGACCAACATGAATCCACGCCACCTGAAACAAAAAATAAATATTTAAATGTATATTGTTAGATTAAAATATATATTGTTGATTATTATATGATTATATCAAAAATTATATTTTCTTCTCTATCTATTTTTTTCTCACTCATAAAATATATATACTTTTTAAAAATTAAATAAAATTTTATATTACATCTCTATTTAATATCTCAAGTTTGCGTTATCAGCTTACAATTTTGTTACAATTTTATAAACAGTGACGATAAACACGCGATATGAAATACGAAAATGATAGAAGATCCGCGTGGAATTTAATAACAACAAATCACTCATCCTTGCATTTTTCATTTGAAATTATTGTTATGATTTATTATATATATATTGCAGAAGAATATCTCTCTCTCATGTTTTAAGTATAAAATATTTTCCTTTGATTCAATTTGAGACATTACGAAATATAAAGATTATTTTTCAGGACAACAAACTCTTAAAACTTTATAAAATACAGTATATATATATGCTGTAATTAAATATATGCAAGTTCATATATTTAATCCCCTAAAATCCAAAGCGTGACAGCAAAGAGTTCAACAACCTTCACGTTGAAAATTTTATCGCGTTCGCTTAATACAACTCCAGCAGACACGAGTTCATAAAAGCAGGAAGCAGCCGTCCGTTTATCGCGCCGCGTTTCTGCATTGAATATTTCCACATTAGCACATCACGCGCCCTTCCCGAAATTCGCGGCCGAAGTCTCTCTCGTCAACAAAAAATTCTCTTCATCTCGAGAACCGCCGAGTTTTACGATCGACATTTAACTTATTGATCTCGTTTTCGTCAATACGAGCATTGTCCCCCGTCAAATATGCTACAAATGGCCACCAATTCGACGAAAGGAGAAAGAGCAAATCGCGATGTAGTATTCTTTATGCGCGATCGCTATGGATAAACATTATTATGTCGGTATTTTACGTCACGTAGAGGTAACTACTCCAATTAAGGCCACCGACTAAGCTCATTTCGCGACAGAGCTGATACACTTTCAAGAACTTCTGAGCTAACCCTGCACTTTAAATCTTTGTCGTCCGACCGCAGTTTTGAAACAACACCTCGGTGAGCGCTCACTATTCCTCATTTTTTCTTGTTCTTCCAACTCTTTTTAAGGATACTTTTCTTGATAAAAGAGACAAAAAAGGCAATTCCAGCCGGCTTGGTTGCTCTTTTATCCCAGTAGCATTTTCCTTTCTGTCTATCTGCGAAATGCGACATTAAACGCGGTTTCGTTTGTGAAAGAATAATATAAAGATTGTAATAGAATCTGCAAGTGCCTTGTAATTTCTAAAAGACTTGTTTTATAATCTAAAAAATACCTTTTTAATATTAAAAATTATCATTTTCTTGCACGCATAGGTATTGTTATATTGTAAAATTTTAATATAAATTAAAATTACAAAAACTGTATTATTCTATTGTGTTGATATATCATTTTTAATTTTATTAGCAACAAATATTTACTTTCTAATATATCACTCCTACATGATCGTAAATTCTATCAACTTGTAATTAATTATCGCTTAATAAAAAAAAGACCACAATTGAATTTCTAATGAATAAGATTTCAAAACTGAAAATTAAAAATGTTTAGCGTGCCACATTCTAAAATTATAAAATAATGTAAGTTAAATAACTAAAGAAAACACGCGATTTAATAGAATATTAATCAAATTTTATATCACAATTTTGCGCAATGATCTCTTCACTCTGGATCTTGTTTTCTTTTAAATTCGTTATCGATGTTTGGCAAAACATGTGGATCCGCAAAAATGGCGCTTCTTCCGCTTTTTTACTCGCCTCTTTTTCCAGCGTATATCTACTTCCTCAAATTAAGCCAGAAACAGTCCGTTCGGACAGAATAAATAGTATCATTTCTACTCTTTCTTTTCATTTAATCCGCGCAAAGTATTTCAAATTTAATTCGGAATGATATACCATATGCACCATTGTTCGTGCAAAATATATCATAGCGATATTTCTGTAATTCTTGAAAATCCTATTTTTGGGATCGTGTAGATTAATGTAATTCGAAAGAGTAACATTTTATCAATTTGCAAGTCAAGTAGACTCTCAAAGACAAGAAATTCAAGCGTGATTTATCTAATTAATTAAACAGGTAAACAATAGACATATCTCATGATACAAGTTTCACAATAATAGTTTAGTGCAAAACTTTATAACAGGGAACGTAAACAGCTTAGTATTAGATTTATTGCCATAGTTTGCTGTACGACGCGCGAGAAGTGATTTTATTTGAGATTATTCAGCAAACGAATTATGCTTAATCGTGAATCTAAATCCGACGAGACATTTACATTTGGAAGTTGGTGTTTTCCGTTTTACTCCGTCCTGAATTCTTTTCCCCTCAGGTATTTCACCTAGGAACTCGGCAACAACTCCGTCTAGAATTGTTCTATGTACCGCTTCTCCTTTTCGTCGGCTCTCGGGTAAGCAAAAGTTTCAGGTACGGAAATCACAGTACATCCTGGGAAAGTTCTTTAAACAGTCAGACGCCACTGACGGCTCTCCTAACGAAGAGCTGAGAAGATGGATGGTGGCGGATCTCAGAAGCTCTTGTCTGCCAACAGGATTTGCCGGTTCCAGAGGATCTACGAACTCGTCAGATCTTGCTCCAGCTTGCGAGTAATTCTGAAATCCGTCACGCGAAAACGGACGCGAAGTCGTCTCTTTTGACAGCGTTTCGACTTTTTGACAGATTTTCCTATGTCACATGTATAAAAAAAATTAATGAAAAAAAAAATAACAATGCCAACGACAGTTTTCCGAGACGCACGATACAAGATCATCATACAAAAGTAGTTTTAATTATTTCTCGTATTAATTAACGCCTGATAATTTATAAATCAATTTCCTTCATTCTTTTTTCTCGAGATTATAAATTGATCATTATACAATGCCGTGCAAACTTTCGAGATTAATAAGTTTTACATTACCTACATCTCTCGGGGCAATTTTCACGACGGTTTATAAGCAAGAGGTATGCACTGGGAAAGTTGCCTTCTCGCAATATCTCTCAGAAAAGTCACCGTAGCGCGATACGAGAAACTTTCGTAGTCACGCACCGCGGATGGCTTCTAAGTTCTAACGAAGAGGAAAGAAGCCGCCGAGAACGTGCAGAAAAATGATACTCGCTTATATAAATGCTCGCCGGATTGTCTTGAAAATTAAATCGTTGACAAAAATATGCATGACTTCAAGGCGACAATAAAAAAAGAAACGCGTTAATCATAGATAATATCAGCATGATTGAGATAATGGCAAAAGTCACGTTTATAGAAAAATAATAGCCCCTGTGACGATCTCGAATAAAAACGCATTTTTAAGAGGAATATTTACAGATGGCTACGATATTATATAGATCTTAAACGGTCTCGACAAGAAACTCCCACTAATCGCAAGTTCGATTGAAAATCCTGGCAGTGGTTCAAAGTTAGTCTCGACTAGATACCTCTTTTTCCGTTAAACGTAAAATACTATCACGTAATAGATATCCCACCGCGATTAGATAAGCTGCACTTCGAATTGCATACTCTAAAAACTTGAGTTAACAATATTTTTGTATACTTTATCTACACTGAAGAAAAGAGAGTATATTGTAAGAATTATGCGATAAAATAATATCTATATGGAATACACGATATTTACTCACGACTTTACACGAAATCATAAAGAATTATATTTTCGCAGGTGCGAACACATCAAATACAGATATAAATACAAAATATTGAGAAACGATCAACTCTAAATTATAACAAATCTATAGCGATCGTGACAGGTTATGCGATATGGATATCTAGCTTTTACAATTATACCTACGCATGTGTGATTTATCTAACTAACGTGCGAAGATTCTGTTTGCACGTATCGTTATCTATTGACAGTACGATGGATGATTCAATACAATCTAGATTCACACGTTCATCACTCGCTCCGATCACTTTTATGCTTAATTCTCGCATTCGTTTTATATAGAAATTTTTTTGGTGATCGATTGACAGCCCGAAAGCTGATAAGAGGATACGCGATAATTAAAATATAAATACCGTAACGTAACTTCTATGCCATGAAATCATTTCAACTCTTTGTTGAATACAATCTGTTTTTACGAGATCAATTGTTTCTTTATTTACGCGAATAGAAATTCATATTTATATATTATTTCTAGCCAATACTAAATTTCCAAATCAAAAACGAAAATACATAGATAATAAAATTTATAACAACATTTTAGTCTTTGAATTAGAAAAAGGTAACTAGAGAAAAAAAAACAATTAAAAAATTATTATTTAAAGATGACATCCAAATATACCTTTAAAAAATTAAAATAAGATCCGCATTTAAGCAATACTTAATTTGTATAATAAAAGATATATTTATTAGAGTATGTATTAAGAATTTATTAATATGCTTATTGACTGATATATGTATCATATTTTCGAGTATAAAAATGTAACATTATTTATTTCAAGTTCGTAAATATAATTTCTGTAAATATATAACGTTTGTTGTAAAAATAATTTTGTAAAAATATTTCACGCATCGTTTATTCAACGAGAAATGGCACGTGATTCGATAAGATACTAATGTTTCCAGCAATCGTGACCATTATACATGATTATACTCAAGGAAACGAAGATATTTGCACAACGATAGAAACGCTGATAAAAGTTTAAGCTAGTCTAACTAAGCTAGTTTCAGTCTTCTATTCTATATAAAATGTACAACTGGCAAGTGTGATCGTGAAGAAGCGTTATATCTTGTATTATAATTACGATGACTTTGCTGAATTCAAAGAAGCGCTAAGTTCAGTAAGTTATGTTTCATATCTCATAAAATATTAAAAAACCAGTTTTTCTGTTTTTATATAAGCTTGTTTAGCAAGCACAATAACTGTAATTTCATGCAATTTTTAAAATAATTGATAATATAAGAAAATATCCTGTACATTTTTGTGATAAATATATATGAACGATAAAGATTAAATAATAATGTTCGTATAACAAATAGTGTAATTGTTGGATCTGTAAGTAAAATTTAAGATTGCAACTTCTCTTTTATTTTTATTATATTAATATCAAGCGTCAGTCTCATAACTTCCTAAATATATATTAGTATTACGTAATAATCTATAATAGATTTGCATCAAACAATTGAAAGTTTTATGTTTATTATATATAGTATCCTAAAAATATCCTATATTGACTTTAACGTCCACGTTTCTGCAAAATGTTTCGTCATAAGAGCAACTTGTTATTTGTTATTATACAACATCAACGTTTCGCGAAATCGGATTAAACTGCTGGCAACGGACACGTAGGAAATGTCGTTACGGCAAGATGTTGGGCGCGAGCCGCAACCAGGTTGTTCGTCGTTTAATTTTGATAGTTCAGCTTGCTGTCGTCGCGCGTCGAGGAATTAATCGTGAAATATATCGCGAGAGCCGAGAGCGCGCGAAGTCAACAGTACGGAAGTTTCGAGCAAGTATAATGTGCGTATATAATTTACGAGAGATTTGCCTTCAAAAAGAGTGAAATAATACGGTAAACCGGTCACAGTTAATCCCGAAAGATGTTTTTTTGCCGATTTTACGCACTGTCGTTTCTCCTACTCTCATGTTTGAGTTTACAATTGATATTATCTCATAGTGAGTTATGGGAAAAAGCAGCCGATTATTCTTCATTATTTTTCACAAAATTATATCTCTTGATATGAGATTAAAAAAGTTAACACCATCGGAGAATTTATACAAAATTGACGGAATAAACGATGCATAGCTTGTATAATATTTTTCGCTTCCTTCAAAAACACAAACAGCGTTGACCAAGTTTACTGGCACGCTTGCCAAGATTACCCCGAGAGTTTCATCCGACGAATCTATCAACTATCGAAGTTTTCCGCCGTTCAGCGCAAAGGGGAGAGATCCGGGATATTAACGACTTTTAATAAAGCATCATCCGCTCGGCCGGTATACTCCTAATTAACCACTAATTAACACCGAGACGCCTTGCTTTTAAATTTCTTCGCAAAGTAATTCCGCAGGAAAATTTACAGGGTCGTAAACGATACGCGGTTGGTCCCGTTCAAGTGCTATTACGGTAGTTGAGCGTGGCTGCATGCGCGACGATGGCCGTGGGGCAAAATTCAAAAGTACAGAGGGGTTGCGGCTCGGAGAGCAAGACTGGAAAGGAACAAGAAAGTGGAATAGACCAGAATTTATTCAACAGAAAAGAGAAAGAAGGGGGGGAGGGGAAAGAAAATGCAGCGTAATCGAGGTAAAAGAAAGGAAGAACAGAGAATATTAGAGAAAGGATGGAGAAAGAGAGAAGAATGAAAGCTATTTCGGGTAGATTAAAGAGAAGGAGAGAGAAGAAGAAGAGAGAGGCCAAATTGGGATATGGCTACAAGAAAAAACGCGCGAAAAAAGGCAAAGCAAATTATGTTTAAGAACATAACAAGAAAAGAGCTTGGCATAGAGAGGCAGAACAATGGGATTGGAACACGCGTGAGTTACATCGGACTTGTACATGTCTGACAATGATTCGCCATTGAGAACCAGTGAATATATGGCCCGTTTTAATCAACTTTGCAAAAATATTCCTGTGGGTTACTGCAACAGCTATTAGGCCAAGTCTAATTTCGCAGAAGGAAAGTTAATCAGTCAGTCTTGCACTACTCCCGTGCTTTAATGTCCCTCTAATCAGTAACAGCTGACTCAGTTGAAGAGAATGTCGTTATCTTTTCCGACGATTCATACAATTAAAGTTATTTTTCCTGCGAGCAGAAGACTGCGTTTTAATATTGACTAAAGCAGATAATAAATAACATAGATTTATATATTTATATAATCAGCTCTTATGTTTAAACATTAGGGATATTTTTCGGAAACTTAAATGTCATTTTCTTTACAGATTATATTATGATAAATGGAAACACGTATAAAATCTATTTGTCGCTAAATACGTTCATTAATTTTTATTCTATTAAATATCTACAAAGTATAAATAATTGCTTCAGTTTACACACGCATTAACAACTTAACACATAAGGCTTAAAGAGAATGCTACGCTATATATGTATAACCGTTGCTTATCGCTACTATTAATCCGAAACAGCTGTCAGCAGATATGTATTTATGTATAATAGTTACATATTTCAAATTTTTATATATGAATACACAGTCTAATCTCATATTTTCTGTTTCATAATTTTAAATATGATGACAAATTGCTCGTATATTTCTTTCGAAATCAGTTTTTCAAAAGCGGATATCAAGCTCTGAAAACTTTCTTTCACAAATTTAATATAAATATACGTTTACTTTTAACTCTCTAGTGCTTCCTCATAATTGTCTTATTAAATAGTTGAAGCAGACACGCAGAACGAAGTAATAACATTTGGCAAATGTAATTATTCATTAAGTAAAATGCTACTTTCACAGGCACAAGAATCGTAATTTTACGAATAATCTATGAGACACTTCACGGTAATAGACACCGTTGAAATCGAGACACGCCCGCGGGTTTCCAGACATTTTTATTACTACGTGTGAATTAGCGCTTTGCATTCATTCGAAACGATTTTTCGGCCGGCGCGGCGCCGCGCAATTCATCTCGCAAAAGGGTCAAAGAGGCAATTCCTCGAGCACGGAAAGGTCTTCGTGGCATAATTAAATCCGGGAAAATTTGCGAAGTCATACGATTTCTTCGCGTTCCGGCGAAGCGTAGTGAGAGAGGAGAGAGAAGGAGAAACTTTGGCACGCAGTAGATGAAATTTTCTGGCGTTTTGATCAAAGGACTCGGCCGAGAATTGCAATGTGCGGCGACTATGCGCTCTCGAAATGTCGATTCTAACGAGACTCTCTCCGTAATCGGGCTACGTGTTTCGAATTCGAAGAAAAAACGATTGCGCTTCCTACTATCGTCGGCTATGGTGCTATGTAAACTTTCTAAGGCAATTTACAGCCTAGAAAATTAAATTATTCTTCTACGCCGCTTATACTTCATGCAAAAAAGAAATATGTGTTGTATAGATTAGATATATTTGCGGATTAATATTTTCCAAGCTTAAGGCTGTAATCGTAAAAAAAATTTTTAAAAGAAAAGAATTCATCAATAATACTTAAAATATATAAGTCATAATATAATGTAATAAAAAATAACAGAGATATATATGCAAAGATAACAATTTTAGTTTTGATAAATATATATAAAAATTCGATATAAAATAAAATGGATTGCAAAGTTGTGATCAAAAAGATTAAAAAAAAAAAAAAAAGAAAAATGAACTATCCGAAAAAACTGTTGTTCCAATTAAATTTTACGCAATGTTTGCGCGGTACATCTTATATGTATTATCATAGAGGCAGCAACGAGAAATAGTTTTGATATTGCGACAAATTCAACGGTCTAAAAACGCTATTGACTGAAAAATCGAAACGATCCTCAGGTCTCGAGCCACCAGGCACAAGCTAAATATCTTTATACCCTCGACAAAAACAACAACAAACGATCAAGGCCTGTTCGTTATCTCTCGTGAAATCGAACTGTTGCGGTACATTCCGGCCGAGCCGAAATGGAAACTATTTTGCGTACAGCTCGGAGGAGGAAATACCCCAGTACCGCACAATGGTCTATTTTCACGATCGTTAAAGAGACGGAAAATTCTCAGGCTGTTTTCACAAGCTCTCCGCGCACAGCGCTCGGAGAGAGCCGGGGAATTTATTCTCGAACCGAGGTGTCTCGATGCGAGTGATGTCTCGATAAATTTTCGACAAAGCGATATACCGATACGACGGTGGTGTTGAAGCGCGCTTCGGAAACTCGGTCCCGATGTGGAGGAAAAAAAAATTACCATTTTATTCAATATCGCGTAAGGAACTCGCGGCTCTCTCGCGAGAACGGAGGCGCTTATCGGCGAACGACGCGACGCGACGCGATCGGAAAACGTTTGCTTACACACGAACATCGCCTTTCGTATCACTTTAATGGCATTCTTAATAGCCGTAGGAGAGTTCCGAAGTTGATGCAATCTCAATTTCCCGGTTCCTGCGCTTGATATATCAGTGATTTTCCACCTTTGCGTTATCGTCTGGAAAGTTCGCCGAGTCATGCGGCGGTTCCGGAGCGGTTGCTCTCGCCTAATAACCGTCTTCTGCCCAGTGCAAACTGGTCCCCGCATGCGATCCCCATTCTCATGCGTGTAAAATCAGACTTTATATATGAGATGTCTCACAATCGACGCGAAATAAATATCAAGGAAAATCATATATCAAAATTTAATCATATATTAAAATTTTCCCCAAATTTTAATAATATTTTAACATCTTTGTGTGACTAATTGTAAGATGTCTCTAATTAAAAATGATAGATAATATTTTATTTATTTCTTCTCTCTCTCTCTCTTTTTGTGTTTAGAGAATATAATTGGTCTTTTAAAAAATTTTTAATATTTTCAATAACATATCTTACAGAAGTTATTAGTACGATGATATTTTTATCAATTAAAATTCGTCCCGAGAGTCATCAAGTTTTGTAAGTAAAAACAATTCAGCAAAGCGGTTGCTCTCGCCTAATAACCGTCTTCTGCCCAGTGCAAACTGGTCCCCGCATGCGATCCCCGTCTCATGCGTGTAAAACCAGACTTTATATATGAGATGTCTCACAATCGACGCGAAATAAATATCAAGGAAAATCATATATCAAAATTTAATCATATATTAAAATTTTCCCCAAATTTTAATAATATTTTAACATCTTTGTGTGACTAATTGTAAGATGTCTCTAATTAAAAATGATAGATAATATTTTATTTATTTCTTCTCTCTCTCTCTCTTTTTGTGTTTAGAGAATATAATTGGTCTTTTAAAAAATTTTTAATATTTTCAATAACATATCTTACAGAAGTTATTAGTACGATGATATTTTTATCAATTAAAATTCGTCCCAAGAGTCATCAAGTTTTGTAAGTAAAAATAATTCAGCAAATTTGGAACAGCCTGTATACAGAGGCTAGCAAACTTTATAATATAATAATATGCTACCAGAGTTCTGTGATTGATTCATGATCGGTCCCGTTTTCCGCTCAAGGTTGTCCGTGCGAGATTCCTAATCGCAGTATTGATGCAATTTTCTAACGGAACAACATGCCTCTATCCGGCTATGAATATAGCTTTCAAATAATTACGTGTTATAAGAGAAGCGGAGCGAGATGAAGTGCATTTGAGATGCGTTGCTTCCTGCTAAATTAAACAGTTATGTACGTTTAGGATGCGTTTAACTTTATAATCTCTTATTTTATTCAAAAAGAAAAGTCCTTATAGCTACACAAATGATTATTGCATAATTATACTAATAATATAAAATAATTATGTTTTATTCATTAATGTGTAAGATCGATTATCTGTTACTTTAAAGTATATATATTCTTCCTTTACCAATACGTTATAAAATCGCTGTCTGATGGAATTGAATTCTCGTAAGAATGACAGCAATTTATATAGCTACTCATGGATCTTTGACACCTAATAGGCACACGTGGCTTTGATTTGATCCGCGAATAAAATGGAAATGACATTACAATCGACAACTTTTAATGAAGTTCAAGGATATCCTCGATTTTTCATATATCTTCAGCGCGCATATACTCGTTTCACTTCGGGAAACTACATCGCTCGTTACGTCTGCCGATATGTTTGTTCGTGTGTAACGTTGATCGCCTGCAGGATGCGGCGGTAGTGGCGTCGCATCCAGCTCCCTGACGGGACAACTGATGCGTTTCCAATACGGTTGCCTAACAGCGGTCCTCAATGCCGGTGAGACGAGATCATAGATCGCAAAGTATACCGGATAGCGATTACGTATTTTTTTTTCTTTTTTTACGGAAAGAACTATCTCTCTCTTCGATGTTAAATAAGTAAAATATACTGAAGATGTAAGAAAGATATTTATCTCATTTTACATGTTTTATCTAGATTTACAGTTAGTATCATGTGAGTCTCTTCCTCTCTCACTTATACCGTGTAATAAGAATATATTTTTTTTTTGCTTATATACATCATGCTTTTATTTCATCAGATACAACAACCTTTTAAAAACGTATTATATAAGAACACGTATCTGATGCATGTTCAGTTTTTCTATTTATAGCCTTACATCATGATGCTTCGATTATATGTAATTTAACATTATTTTTATATTGAGTAGTAAAAACATCAGCGTTATATTATGTAATAATATAAATTTATTTGATTTCACGCAAATAAAATGAATTAAGACAATACAATGTACAATGGTTTATAAAGAAAATTAGCATTTTACTTTCACAAACGCGGTTAAAAAAGAGGAATTTAAGGAACGTCTTTACAAAACCACGCTGTAACACGTCTTTTGTAATCCGGTTAACGAATAATTGAGGAAACTCTGTTTAGTAAAGAACGGCAAGTTCCGACCGCTGGGAAAACACGCTGCAAGAGTGAAGAAGAAAATTACAGGGATAAGGAGAACCGGTTATCCGCGCGAAACGAAGGGAGACGGTCAGTTTAGATCGCGCACTGCGCGAGTCCCTTTGCTTGGACATTTGAAAATTCAATGCGTTACCTTGTAAGTTCCGAGGTTTTCGATGACGCAGGGTAGACTGACATCTCTTCCCAGCGCCACTGTGACATTTGGTATCGGTTCGGCAAATATCGGCGGATCGGAGAGCGCTGCAACATAGAAAAAAGATGCCGTCAATTATACATGTTAACGGATAGCATAGCAACAATTAATATTTAATCATCTGGACAGTAGTTTTATCTACAGACCGACAAATCAGTTAAATCGCAATTAACTTTGATCGATACTCGTGAAAACATTCTTGCACTAATTAAATTCCGAGTTATTTCTATTGCCAGAATTAATTGTTTATTTGGAACAATCTCCCCTATTATTAGCCCGAAGCAGATTCAACGCAACATTCGATATCTTGCGTTTCATAATCATGCGAACCCGCATAATGACACACGGCGCGAAATAATTAACGGCCATCCAGCTGCCGTAAACAGTTTGAGTGATTAACTCGTCGACGTTTAAAAGAATATAAAAATATAACCGCGGGCGTCAATAAAACGATAATTATGTCTGATCGATTCCTGAGGGCGGGGGAGGAAATTCGCCGCGCTCGCGACCAATTCGTGAATTTTTCATTCTCGAACGGGAGGACTGTCCTGCCGAATTGCGCCGATAAACGAGATTCCAAGATAAATTAGGGAGAATCGATTTATTCGGGGCTCCACCATCGCGCGTCGCATCCCCGCGTGATATCACGCCGATACGAGCAAAACTTCGATTTTTTTTTCGGATTCTCGCAAACGAAATTAAATCACGACATTTTTTACTATGGTCGTCACAATGCATGTTCGCATTATTTGTATACAAGCGTCTGCGTGCACGAGACAAATTATTTTAATTACGTCAACTTGCAATTTTTACTGTCTCGTACAATTTTTTTATTTCATCGCAGCTTGATTATTTGATTTCCACAGAAAAAGATGTTTACATCAGCATTAAATGGACGGATTAATTATCTGCGGCCGAACGAATTAATATTGCGGATTTTTATACCGTAAGAAATGTAATTTCATTAATAGATCGTGTTTCGCAATTATGCAAACAAATGATTCTGAATAAATACGTATCTGAATGGAATGGGTATAAAAGGGAATGTGATGTATTTACAGTGCGTATAACTGTATGTTTCGTTAAAAGTCCAGAGCAATTTGATCATCGTTATAGTCACTATCAAAACGAAGCTCACTATTATACTTGATATTGCGCTCATGCGAACGATCGAGATAAAAATAGTCAATTCAAGTTATCCCGGCTACAGATATAATACATTTATTTCATATATCACGTTACTAATTCCGCTCGCAAACGTTGCGTATCGAATCTTACGCGATATTCATGAAATATTTCGAAACGCTTATTCCGCTCGTTTGCGTTTGAGTTTTTACGAATATACGCACACATACATATACTTGAAACGCGACCAATTATCATGCAGACAGGAACATCACGAAATTTGAGTTTAAATTTATACAGCGATGATATTCCCTTCCCCTCCACCGTTCACTTCGTTTAAAGCCGAACCAAAACGCATATATCGTTACAATCACGAGACTGAAAGTGTGCTTGTACAGAATATATTAAATGTAAAATATTTTTATCATTATTATTCCCGTTGTGCTGCCTGCGTTGGAATATTCAACCGACGCTATCGGATAATCCTTCATATTCTTTCACACTTTACATGCAATCGTAAAAACCGCAAGGTATTTGTATTTAAACGGCGTAGTCATCGGGACGCATTATATATGCGCCAAAATTTAAATAACGTCGCAAATCGTCTATGGCGAATGTCGGAAAAATTCACCGGCCGCTTGACAAACGTCACGCTCCTGATTTTTATTTTAACAAACGTCAATGTCTCGACACTTCGATATTCGTCAAAGGATATTTCGTTGGGCTCGTGAAAAAAAATCAAGCGATATTTATCATAAAATCATATGAAACATAGAATACACAAATAATATTTACAATATATAGTTTATAATGTGTAGTTTAATCTTGAACCTTTAAAAAACAGGGAGTCAACAGGGAGTCAAAGTGTCAACACAATATCAATACACACATACACACGCATAGAGCGTGCGCGGATACATATACAATATATATCGAAAATAAATTAACTTGAAAATGCTTTCAAACTTAATATTTAATAATCATTTTTCTTTCTTCCTTCTCTCTTTTTCAACGAGCTATTTTGAACGAATTAATGTAATAATTTAATATTACTTTTCCATAAACAAAGATAATATTCAAAAAATTATTGATATCGCATAATAAAACGATCGTTTACAATGTTCATGAAACATATGTTGTCTGATGACATGGAGAAAATCGAAGGTTCTGAAAGAAGAGGAACAAGAGAGATACGTGGGTGTCCGTGTCGATCGACTCTCGAAAAAAGTTTCGGAAGTGATGCACTCGAGAGTGAAGTAGGAGGGCAGTTGGCTGGCCGTTCGACCGGAAGAGGGCAGCCGTCAATTCCGGTCCGAGAGACTTTACGCTGACCGGAAGTCAATGCACACTCGCACACACGAACGCGACACGTACGACATTTCGGCGAAAACCCTGTCTCCCTTTTGACACTGAGTCTCGATTCCGTGCTCGTATTTCCCGAGAAACGATTCGCAAAACAGATATTTACTTTGATTCAATATCTCCAGTTTAAAATATCCTTTCCACATATAAAATATTATATTATGTTCATTCAAATCTAGTTTGTAATAAAATTATTAATTTATCATATCGGTTAAATAAAAAACATCTTTTCGACTTATAAAAAGATGTACTTAATAATAGTTCAGCATATTTCTAATCGGAATTATTAATATCAAAATTCTTAGTGTTGGATATATTATAAATTATATCATAGAATTATAAATTACGATACACAAAGCCTGTGTGCATTCAATATATACTAATATTATAAAACATTATCATAAAAAATTTTTATTATAATTAAATTTTTTATTAAAAAAGGAACTAATTATAAAATTAAATGAAAAAAGATTCTTTTTAAGAAAGCTGTATTATCAATTAAGAATTTATGTCGTCTAATTTACATCTTTTCGCCTTCTTTCTTCTACATTTCGTACATTTTTTTATATGCCAATTTTTTTCTATTTTCCAATCTAAAAAACAAATAAAGATTAGAAATCAATGAAAAGATTCGTACAATCAATTTGCGGAAAATTGTTATACATCGTGGCCGCCGTATTTTTTTCTTGATTAACGTTCTAGAGCGTGTAATGAAAGAAATTGATAAAAGAGTATAGAGTATTCTGGGAAAATATAACACAAACTATATCTCAGTGCGGATAGAGTTTTCGGAAACTTTACGCGTCTCCGGTAGCAGGATACGTCAACGACTAGTTTTATGGCACAGGGAAAAATTCCCGGGAGAACTTCCGAATGGGAGACTACAGTAAGATCGAGTTCCGAATTCAAATTATTATTTAGCCCCAGAAAGACAAATTACCCTGCTACCTTTCGGCATCAGAAAGGGTTAATACCACAAATGCGCTATATTATATGTGCTCGAGTAGTTTAAGCGACAAAATTAATTAAAGTAAACCAATCAAAAAGCTAACGCTGCGCGAACACTCGCGTACATCAACTAAAGCGTTGAAGTTCTACTTGTAATGTATTAAATATAGTAAATAAAGAACTTTTCAATTTCTTCCGAATGAAATAAATGGCAATAATAGTCTCGTAAAATGTATGAGTATCTTTTAGTCGATAAGGACTATGATTATGAATAATATAAATACTATGTAGTTAATGTCACTAAATGACTAAATGATAATTTATGTTAATAGCTTAGAAAATAACTCTTATTATTATGTTTATAACAAATAACAGAAAAAAATAATCACATATTTAACATTCAACTACGCATAATAGTTTTAACTAATGTTTAATACTTTAATACTTGAATATTAAAAATATTACTTTTTATTTTAATCAATCAATTATGCTATCGATTTCTCGTCTTTCAGTTATTAAGTATCTCTTTTATAAATCGCGCGCAGCATTTAAAGAAAAATGTTTTTTTTAATACTCCTCTCTGCTTTATCCGACACGTTATATGAAAACACGATCGTTCGGCTGAAGTTATAAAAAGCTTGAAGTTTATGATTGAAATGATATAAACATCAAACTTATACTACGCAAAGTTATTCTCAAAGCACTTTTCTCGAAGAAAATCTCGTAATCGTGAGCATTATAATTTTCAGAACATACAAATTTCAATTTCGATAATGACGCATCGATAAGATATAGAATTTCACAATAAACTCTATATACATTTATTCAACATTAAAGATTATTGTATATACATCGTTATTGCTCTTTTATATAAGTCGAAGAAATTTGAGATAAAAAAATATTTATATATATATAAGAAAATAATTCTCACCAAATTTTTTTTTCGAGAGAAGAGAAATCAGTATTACTGGTTTCTATATTGACATACATTTATATGTACATACAGGGTGTGTCGAAAGTCTGGATACACTCAAATATCTCGTAAACATTGCATTTTAGAGAAAAATATTTCAGACAAAAGTTGTAAGGCTTAAAAAGACACAATCAACGGTAATAGCTGTTTGACCGTGGATGGCGTTGCCAAGGTCAGATCAAGGTCAAATTGAATTTTTTAAATGGAATTGCCTACTTTTTATTGCATATTCTTGTAGCTTATCTTATGTCAGATTAAAATATAAAATAACTCAAAAAGTACTTAATGAAAAAATACTTTATTATAGTGTTTTGAAAAGCTCTCGAGATAAGCTACAAGAATATGCAATAAAAAGTAGGCAATTCCATTTAAAAAATTCAATTTGACCTTGATCTGACCTTGGCAACGCCATCCAAGGTCAAACAGCTATTACCGTTGATTGTGTCTTTTTAAGTCTTACAACTTTTGTCTGAAATATTTTTCTCTAAAATGCAATGTTTTCGAGATATTTGAGTGTATCCAGACTTTCGACACACCCTGTATAATAGAAAATTCATAATATTCACCAGCATGGAAATTGAATGACAAATAAAATTATATCGTAACATATACTATATAATAGTCTATATGTAAAGTAATTATAATTTTAGTATTTTTTAACCAAAATTTAGTAATTAATTAATCTGTATTAGTTTAATATTTGCAAACATATCCATATTTATTCTATAATAAGCCCAAAGCAGATTATTTTTTCACTACGCAGGACTGCTGCATATTATACCATGTATATAATTTGCACATTGCACATTCAAATATAATTCTTAATTATTTATTGGAATACATCCATCATCTTGATAAATTTTCTCATATATCAGATCAATATCCCTTTTTTTCGAAAGAAAATAGGCAGCAAAATAGGTATCTATATGTATAAATATATATCTCACATAAATGTGTATGTGTGTGAAATATTTTGTATTTATATATCTTTATCTAAGCTGAAAATTTTTAAGTATTACTTAATATAGTGCTAATTCCTACAATTCTACAGTGCGTTGATATATTATATGTGGCATTGTTATCGTATGTATTACAGCAGAATGCAGCATTTAAATAATAAAGAGAATAATCTTTAAGAGAAGAATATATAATTCCAACATAGATTTCAAAATATCTCTAATTTTTACACCCATTATTTTTTCGATGAAACTTGTAAGCAATTAATTATGTAATTAATTACAAATTTTCTATTAAAAAAGATAAATTAATCGCACTACTTTCCAATAATTTTTCCTGCGATGGATATAAAATATTCAATATAAATTTCATCTCTTCCAAACAATAATTCTTAAGTGCATAATATATTATTATGTTTTCGATATATAAATCTTAGCGCTTTTTGGCAGCATAATTTATATATTATTTCAACTGAATTTTTATATCGCTCATAACAATATTTTGCACTTTTCCGATAAAAACATAAATATCAAGTTTTAAAATATTTTCAAAAATAAACCTGATTGAATCGCATGTGCGATCCGTATCTTTTTACATATAAGAAGATGATATATCTTATTTATATTATAATATCATTCGACGTTACACATTTCAAATGAATATACATTCGTACAGTTGCCATGCAATGCCCATACATATATAAATTTGTATATTATTTGCATAATAATATCAGAGTATCTATTCCTATTCGATGTTAAGATATGCAAAGATAATCGCTGCCATCTATCGCCACATAAAGGCGCCACAAAAAGTCATAGAAGTCATAAAATATGCGGTAGTATATCACTCACACTC
>NW_021851887.1:608884-632150 GCF_003651465.1 Formica exsecta
ACTCTTTCTCTCTCTGTCTCGAATCGTGGCAGTACACTTTAATTATATAGACTCGTGCATTTCTTCACGCGCAACTTTCATTTGGCGGAACGTTGGATTCCGCGAAGCGTTTTACTTTTCCCCCATTGATAACGGGCTAGGTTAGGCTAGAAGACATGTTATATGTTACAGAGCCTAACGCTCTGTTTAGCCAGTCGAGTTGCAACTTTCAAGGCAGCAAGCCGTAGCTGCAGTGACGGTCGTCGAGATTTCATATGTGTCACGAAACTCAAAGTATCACTCGGCGCCCAAGTGTATACAATCGATACAATTGATTGAGACCAGTGTCGTCTTCAGAAACGCTTTTTCTCGCGCATGTGCAGCATAATGAAGTTCAGGGATGATGCATGCAGTGAATAAGCGCGAAAATCTTAATATTTTTAATGCTGTTGATACATAATATAAAACATACCGCAAATCTAAAAAAAAATTTGCACTCCAATATATATTTTGATGCATATTTTTTTTAAATTAATTTTCACAGCATTTTCAAATAGTTTCCAGGAATAAAGGGTCGAAGGCGTCCTTTTTCCTACGAATTTGGTACTTCAATGAAACCGCGTTCAATGCGCATGCGTGAAGGAATGCGCCTCTTACAATGAGAACAACATTGCTTTATACGTCTCGTGAAACTCGGAATGTCATTCGGCGCGCAAGTGATGCAATCTATTGAGATGCATAATTTCGTGACAACGGAGATACAATCGGATACAAAAGTGCGACTCGCATCAGTGAAACTTCGCTGAGGACACGGCGACAAAAATTGTCCACGTGTCACGGTGTGATAATTGAACGAGATTAATCCCCAAGCGAAACATACAAGGTACAAACTGCTTAGCCAAAAATTTACATGCATATCGTATATCGAACTAAAATACGCGTAAATTCGTCGAATAGCGTGAGTATATGCGAGAATTAAAATAACGACGCAATTATGCAACCGACCTTCGGCGTCTAGTATTTAGTTTGAACGACTAACGTTTCTGACGTCACTTCATGAGTCGATTACCTACGCACGAAAAACTCTTATGATAAACTTAATTTAAAGTAAAATTGAAAATTCCCTATTATTGACATAATATTAATTAGTTAATTAGCTGTAATGAACTTGTATAAAACATATCGCGTAATTTATCAATGTTAACGCAATTTCTCAAAAACCTGCGTGCTACGAAAGCCGTGACCTCAAATTGCCGGCACGGAACCTCCTATATCTATGTCTATGACGTAATGTCCATGAAAAAATGATAACGATGGTTTAGTCATGCTTCCAAAATTAACGTTCAATCGATCAAGTTTAATCATGATTAATGATAATAAATTTAATATCATTTATGAATTTTGCTAGAAGCAGAGGAATACATATATGTACAAATTTTTACAAGCCTTATTTATTTTTAATGAATTAATTATAGTTCCAAAGAGTATAAATCTAATATTCCTCGAGCAATTTTATTTTAGAAACCTTATCAATTGCAATCGTTAACTTTTGTGATAATTGCGATAATATTATTGAAACAGGAAATATGAAGTTAATGATACAAAAAATTACAATGTTATACAATCGCACCATTAACATATACATTTAATTTGAAACCATTATTTGATACGAGATAATCATCTTATGCAATACATATACACAATATAATATTAGAATACAATAAATTTATATTAGACTTTTTTTTGTTAAACAAACTAATAACCACAAATTAAAAATATAGTTTCATTGTACAATAGTTCGTACATATAATAAGTCTGACATTTTTCTCAATTTCGTTATTATTTATCTTCAAGTCTTTAGCATTATTTTTAACTGTCACATGATAAATAATTAATATAGCTGATGTAGCATCAACAACTAAAAGCGTGCTAAATAAAAATTTATTCAAAAAATAATTATATTGTTGTAGTTATAATGCTCGTAATTTCTAGTTTATTTGTAATCATAGTAAATTAACATGAAGTTTTCTATGTTTAATCACAATCCTGCTAAATAATTATAATATAAAATTATTGGACCTAATATCTGAATTATTAAAACAACTATCTAGATATTTGCTCCAAGAAAAATATCATTGAATGATCTATGCATGTTTATTGGCAGCCCGTGATGTAGACTTTAATTGAAGCAACAGCATTTTTTTCCTTGTACATTGATCCTACTTAACCCCCTCCGATTTGATGCAATCATTAATATTGTCAATTAGGATTAAAGATTTCAATTGTATATTTGTTTACAATATTAACTAACCAATTGCATATTGAATATTACAATACATATAATCACATTCGTACGAACAATAATAAAACTCATATAATGCAAATATTTATCTCTCTTAAGCAGAGGCAAACTAATTAATTCCGATTAAGATATCTAATATTTAACAAACTATACCTATATTCTTTATATCGTATTTTTTTAACGATCTTATTATATATATATATACATACACACACACACACACACACACACACAATTTCATATCACAAATTCAATTCAACAATTTGTTTATCTGTCCTTCGCTTTCCATTGCTAATTAGTTAAGTGTTATTTAAATAGTTTTTAAGGATTCTATAACTATCTTATATGCCCATTTAAAACGTTATTTACCGCACGCAACGCAGCTTATGACGAGAGATTAAAAGACACGCTCTATGCTATAGGTAGACAAAAAGATAATTCATGCTGAGTAGATATCATAAGAGATTTTTAATCAAACGAAACCTCATATTTACGTTTCCTTCTCTCCCCCTCTTCTCTTTTCTTCTACAGACATCGTACTTGCATACAGACAAATTAAGCAGATAGAATATCTATTTCGAAAGAACATCAAACGATTTTACGATCTTTTGAAAGAACTCGATTATTCATCCATGAAAATTTCTCCTGTTTCATCGAGCGCTTTCATCTCAAGTCGTTGCGAATTAATCGTCCATCTTTCAACACTGCTTGCATCTAATATTTCCTTGAAGCTTAAATAGCCTTCAATATTTACGATTTTATTGTATTGCTTGCTCCCTCTCTCTCTCTCTCTCTCTCTCGCGCGCGCGCGCGTATGTACAATATATTTTTAATTTTAATTATATATTTTATTAGTATGATTGTTATAATTCTAATTTAAGAAAGCTACTTTTATAGAATAAATTTTTTTTTATTTTATATTTGTTTTAATAAAACTGAATATATCAAAAGATAATTTATTCAATTATAATTACATTTATTATATTATAAATATATAAATCAATATATATTTTCTGATTTTTTTATGTAGATACTGTGCAAAGTTGAAAGAAAATTTTCTCGGACTTCGATGAATTATGCCAGAATTGTCAATTGGAGCTGAATGTGAACTAATATCTTTTTATACAAAGATATATGAAGCGATTTGTTAAAAGTAGAAGAGCCAAGAAACGCTTTTCTATAATTGCAATTTTTTGAAGACTTTGCAATACATTTCAATGAAAGGAATTTATTCAATTAAATATAAAATGGTGCCTAGATGTAAATAGACGCACGGAACACACGATCCGCATTTTATGATTATTAATTAATATAAGTACAAGGGAACAGCATTAAATGTGATAGTCAACTAATTACCTTGTCAGGTCTCACAATTTAAAGTCGAATAAATACTTCTCAGAATATTTTAATATAATTCTTGTGGACTATTTGTAATAAAATGTTATAATTGTATGTGCGAGATCAAACATTGAGAGATATGAAATCATCCTCGCGCAATGTGCTTTGTTATGACACGACGTGAGTAATATTTTATGACACGTCTTTTCGAGACGGCACTAAATCTAAGTTGTTAAACGAAAAAGTTTTCCTTCTGCAACTTGTCTTCAGTTCTGTATGGAGAACACAAACGTATCTGCAATATTTCTTTAAGCCGTATCTATCTTGCCACAAAAAAAAGAATTTCTTTCATGATCTTGGCCGATTTTTTATAATCTTCTTTATTACGAACGATGCTTAAAAATTATTTTAACAAAGCTTTTTGCCGTTACATAAACAATAAATAATAAATCCTGACTATATTAAACGTTAATATTAAACAAGATTAAATAAATTATATTAAGATATTTAATACCATGCCAAGTTTATATTTGGCATTACTTTGCGTTATCGCAAAGATTTATGAGTTGAATATGATATGGTAATGGTGACGATAATACGTCTTGAATATCGAGACGATAATACGTCTTGATATCAAGACAATAAAATGCAAAGATAGCACAGAGTATCAAATACGACGACTTCGGCATTTAATGCTACACGAAATGCGGATAACACATTTTTGGCGAAGTGTCACTAAAACAATGAACAAAAAATCGTATTTCTTCGTCATGATCATTGTATCAGTCTTGATAGTCTGCTTCTACTTCTTAGCCTTTAATGGCAACTTCAAAATTCAGGACGTATTTCTCAAAACATATATAGTTCCTGAAGAAGATACGGACAAATTCATCAAGGCAGAGAAATATAGAAAAGAAGGCATAAAAACTATTCTTTTGTGGAATACGATGTTCGGTAGAAAAGACTTTTATTTCGGAGAAGGTGATATTTTTCGCAATTGTCCCATCAATAAATGCAAGATCTTTAACAAACGAGACTATTTGAATATCGAAGATTATGACGCCATCCTTTTTCACGGAAACGAACTGGATGAATATGAATTGCCATTGAAGAGGGAGATGAAACAATTTTATGTATATGTTAACTTGGAAAGTCCAGCTAATAGAGCGATACCTTACAAGTACTGCGAGGACTACTTCAATCTCACGATGACATATCGTCTCGACAGTGACATACCGTGGACTTATGACATAATAGAGGATGTAAAAAGTGGCAAATTTCTCGCACCTTCAAGGGACGTTGATTGGAGCGCTTCTCGAAATTATACAAGTAATATAGTCTCATATAACTTCGTGTACTATATCTTTTTTCATTCATTGCTATCTTGCAATAAATAAGATTTTTCTAGATTAAATATTATTTATAAATGTTGATCACAATATATAGAAATTTTATTTAGTCATTAGTTTTAAACTTTTGTATTAAAATATTTTAAAACAAAATGAATATGACCTCGAGAATATTATTCGCTTGTGATCTTTACATTCTTCATTACTTGTACATATCTTTTATTAGACGTAAACTCTAGTTTACGAAAATTTTCAATCTAAATTTACGAATATTACAATGATAAATCCTGTGATGATGTGTCTCCTCACTAAACTACATACATCGAGTACACGGGAACTAATCAGATTTTCGCAGGTGTAGAGAAAGCGGTAGACGAGATGCCGTCCGCGATATTGGACATCGTCAGGGATAAAAGCAAACTGGTAACTTGGTTTGTAAGCAATTGCTACGCCAAAAGTGGCCGGATGGAGTACGTGCAGGAGTTGTCGAAGCACATAGGCGTCGACATCTACGGCAGATGCGGTACATTTAGTTGCAACAGAAGCAGGGACTGTTTTGGCGACGTAATCGAGCCCAACTACTTTTTCTACCTGTCCTTCGAGAATTCCTTCTGCGACGATTACGTGACGGAGAAGCTGATGAACCCGCTCAGGTAATGACGCAGCTTCGGAATCGCGAGGGATCGTTATCCGCAACCAGAACGCGAAAACAAAGCTAATTTAACTGATATCTAAATGAATGAGCATTTTCCCTGATGACCTACGAGTTATCGCAAAGCAAATTAGAGAATACAAGATTGAGAGATGTAGAAATATTTTATTTTTTATAGTCTCTAGAGTCAATTCTACCAATTATTTAAATACGTCTTTTTACATATAAATAGAAGCAATTAAAAGATGTTTTCATTTAGAGAATTCGTTCTCGCAAACAAAACTTTGTCTTTTTTTAATTGTTGCCACTTCTCGAACCGTCCTTTACATTGCAAGCATTACCGATGTTCCCTTGAAAAAAAAAATTGTTGCAATAGATGTATCAATGTTTAAATGAGAAAGTGTATATATGTTATATGAGGATTTATTTTTCAAGTATTATATTATTCATATGTAATAAAGTATGTACAACCTATTCAAATCATGCATAGATCGGCTGCCGTGTTAAATATTAATGTAAATGTAACGAGCATAAAGATGATCAAAATTCCGCGATTGTTTGAAATTGAAATATTATCGGCGCGATTATAAAATCGATGCGACGAAGCGTCAATAATTGAATTAAATTTGTCAGATTTGCAAAGTAAAATGATAGCACTACATATCGCGCGTTTTTTTTTTTCATTTTTATTTATACGAGTTGCTCGAGGTAACATTCGATACACAATGCGGAACATTGGTTCGCTAATTATTAAATATGTCCGTATATTATTCAATATTACAAATAATCAAATTTTACGAGCACACATAACCGATATCTGATAAGATATCTTTCAATAGTCATATATGATCTGTCATTGTAATTTAAATCAAGAATGGATACTTATTACATGTGCAATCAAAGTCGACAAATTACAAGCGTATATATATATATTTTTTTTTATAATGTTTCAAAGATATATATCTGCAATTAATCTTTCATTTTTCAATTATTATTTGTTCATAAATTTAGTAATTTATCTAGTTTACTTTAGCAACATTTATGTTAATACTTAACTCGTATTTAAATTATATGTGAATTTGTAGATATAAATTATCCAAATTTATTAGTCGATTTAAGAAAAAATACAAATTTCAATTATTTCTCTCTTTTAAAATCACGATCTCATATGATTCTCCATAGATTATAATTATTGAATTTCATATTATAGAACTATGGAAATTTTTAATAAAGCGCAAAGATATAAATAGAAAAATACTATAATGGAAAGATATTTGATATATATATATCAAAATTTCTAATTATTATTCTTATTATTCTGTATTCATTTCTACTGAATATAGAAAACTTTTTTTTTGTATTGTTCATTTCAATTTTATTTGTTTCATTAGTTTGTTCACCGTATTTTTCTTTTTTCGTTCATAGCTTTGTAGGTGGAATGACCGAAATTGCAAGAAAATATTATCAACCAATAATAGGATTCCCTTATCAATATTCTTGCAGGTATAATATCATCCCGGTAGTTTACGGAGGCGCCAACTATAGTCAGTTCGCACCACCGAATTCCTACGTGAATGCCTTGGACTTCGAGAGTCCAAAGGAACTCGCCACGTACTTGAAATATCTCTCTCAAGATCTGCGACGATATCAAAGTTTCCTAGAATGGAAGAAATATTATCGAGTCAAAAATGCAACGAAACGGGCCGTTTGTACTCTTTGCGAGGTGTTGCATAAACAGAAAGAGCCGAAAATATATTCGCCCTTATCGGATTGGTACGCGAAAGATAAATGTCCTATTCAAACGTATTTAAATGACAATAATAAATACGCGACAAAAATTACATTAATGAATCGTAAATAGAATTAAGTCCTACAACTGGAACACAGAAATTAATAATGTGTCTATATGAAATGTTATAGAGCATCCTGGGGTCAATCAAATAATGAATTGACACGTTTATTTATTTATGTAAATAGTAATTGCTATTGTATTTTCAATCCGTAGCTATTTTGATCGTAACTTTTACATTATTGAAGAGAATCGAATCTTGATATACGAGGGTTATTCGAAAATCAACCTACGGTAGACTTGCAAAAAAAATATTTTATTATACACAAAATACATATATACACTTATGTAAATAGTTATTTATGTAAATACTATTGTATTTTCAATCCGTAGCTATTTTGATCGTAACTTTTACATTATTGAAGAGAATCGAATCTTGATATACGAGGGTTATTCGAAAATCAACCTACGGTAGACTTGCAAAAAAAATATTTTATTATACACAAAATACATATATACACTATTTTTTGACATAATCGCCATTCAAATTGAGACTCTTCTCATAGCATGGCACAAATTTTTGTATGCCCTCATCAAAGTACGGTACCGCCAAATTGGAATCTCAATCAACTCCTGCTCATCAGCTCTTCGTTGCCCTCGAATCGCTTCGTAGCAACTCTCACGCGTGCGAACAGATGAAAGTCATTCGTTGCAAGGTCCGGGTTATAGGGTCGGTGATCGAACTTCCATTGCACTACTCCAGAAGTTCCGATGAGGGTTTTTCGATCACCTTACACCGAGTGACTTTCATCTATTCACATGCATGAAAGTGTGGCTAGGAACGCAGCGATTCGAGGGCAACGAGAAGCTGATGAGCAGTGCTAGGAGTTGGCTGAGATTCCAGTTTGGCGGCACTGTACTTTGATGAGGGCATACCAAAGCTTGTGCCACGCTACGACAAGTACCTCAATTCGAATGGCGATTATGGCAGAAAATAGTGTATATATGTAAGTAACTTTTATAATAAAATGTGTTTTTTCTGTTTTTTGTTTTATTTTGCAAACCTATCATAGGTCGATTCCCGAATAGCCCTCGTATGTAAAAATATATTTTTCGAATTGAATATAATTTTATAAAAATATATCAACGTCATTCAATTCATCTTATTTGCGAAAATATGATCAATTCTCCGATTATTTGAACATTTCTAAGATTACGTAACAGAATAATTGATGATGTAACTTTGACGTCTGATTTATGCATCGATGATGGCTCATTAGACCGAGGATATGTATTAGATCGATATATTCACTACTCGCTTGATTAATCAAGATCAAAGCAGCCAAGCTCCAACGCCCTAACACTGCTATACTACAAGAGTTTGAGGGAAGCAGGTGTGCGATCACTTGATGTCCATAAAGGGAAACAGCTAACAAAGATTGCGCACGTTAATGAAATCTTATAATAAACTGAATGAAACTAATGTTGCGCATATTTGTACAAAAAAAGACTGACATTAGTCCTGATATCAAAATATCGGATTAATACAAATAAATAACAATTGTCGTATCTTTCTTAATATCATTTAATATTCCTAAACGGATAATGAATATAACATTAATATATTATAATTTATAATGCAATATTTGCCCTTTTAGATATTAATTAATAAACAAAATTAAATGCTACAGCAAATTAGAAGAAAATATGAAGTTTGCTAGCGTTATTTATTCTAATTGTTAATTTATTCCAGTTATTATAATTATCATTTATTTTATATATGTTGAAAAGACATACATGTGTCTAATAAGTACATCGAAATAGCGTAAATCTGATATTAAGGGACCATTGTGTTCGCATATTTACATATACGAATAAAAAATCAAATCTATCTATTAGCAGTCTATTATCTATTAATAGTCTATCTATTATAATCAGTCCATGCCTATTGTCTATAGTCTATGTCTATGTCAAATGTCTAGTAATATAATAGTTTGTAATTTAAAGCATAAAATTTAACTTTTCGGCCATTTTTATATTTGATATCATCTAGATATTTAGATGTAGCTTTACCTTATCAAATACTAAAATTTATATAGAACAATTTAATTATCTATATTTATTGCAAACTTTATATGCGCGTAAAAAATGTATGTTTTTCGTATTTTTCTACTGCTTCTTCTACTTTTAAACATATTCTAATTGTCTTCTTAAAAAACTGACGCACAGATTAAAATTACAAAAAAAAAAAATTAATTATTAATGTTAATAAATTAGTACAAATAGAAAATAAGTATAATGTAAAAAATTGTGAATTTTTTTATACGCTTTTATACTGCTTTTTGTACGTAAAATGTTGCTTATTTCATACATAGTGTTCAGTACAAACAAGATAGATTATCGAATCATACAAAAAGTGATCACATTTGTAATGCAAATAATGCAAATTGTTTATAATTGCTAATTTTTGTAAATGTTGAAACTAATCTACAGTTATTGTCTATAATAATAGTATTAATATTTTTTTTTTCATATATTTCTCTCGTATAATTTGGGAGAAAGAGACACTACTAATATTATTATTACAGAAAATGTCTGAATTGAGAGAAAACCTTAATTAAATCTTCATTTACTATATACCATTTTTGTAAATTGATATACACACTAAAACTCCTCGCAAACCGGAATTATAGTTTTTTAAGTTATTAATGCTGTGTGTTTGGCTTTCCCATTAATTATTTAATAGTGCTTTTTAATGTAAATAAATTGTACATGAATTATGTTACAACATATATACGTGTATAAACATATATACTTTTCCTTTTTCTGAGCTTGTGTCGCGGTCATTATTTTATTTTGCATTTTATGAAAATAAAGAATTCTATTCTGCCGTTTTACAGCAAAATTAAAGACAAATTTTAAATAGCAATTCTTGACTTATTGATCATAATGGTCATAAATATCTTGATTGTTTACTTGACACAGTATGAAAGATGGTTCGTTTGCACTCCGAAGAAGGAAAAACTTTACTGAGAAATAACGAGATTAAATAAGCTCACTTCTGCTTCTCGAGTTTCTTTTTCAAACCGTGATGAAGAAAGCTTCTATTCTCTCGTATCAGTTTCTGTCTTCATGTATAGCGCTCTATTAAATTGCAATCTATTATGTCCCATATCATTCTTATGTCATAGTTACATTGACATAAAAATATATTGTACGTTACTCTGAAGTTTTAACAGCTTTTGTTGACAGACATTTTGTATGAAACTAAATGACAAAAATCCTTGCATTATTATCAAAATTTTCAATGTTGAAATGTATTTTATATAGAAAAATATATTTTAAATAAAAAATTTGCAGATATGAAGAAATACACGTCATTTATTTTCACATCACTTCTCATTATTATTTAATATAAAAAAACATTTTAATTATTATGTGCAAATTAATACATATAGCTGTCTTATAAATTAATATTTTTCTTATGTATGATATGCATTACTTACAATGTTCATTGTGTGCACTTTTTAAATGCGAGAGAATATGACATTTTGCATATAAACTTGCGAATATCTAATTTATACATTTATATTATAAATTAAAGAGCGAAAGAGAAAATAAGAAGAGAGAGAATGTTCTTCATAAAATCAGGTCAACAAATACCTCCCGGCGAGTTATCCCAGGACTTGTGGGACTCTTAACGAAGGAAACTTTACTTCCTTTGTACGCCTCCTCTGCCCGCACGATAAGCAATCGAATCGCAATAAACTGGACCAAAAGATATTGAAGTTACCGGGGGATAGATATTACCAATAGTTGTGTTAAACTTACGATAATCACAAAAGTGCTACGTACAAATACATCGCTCGTCGCTCTCGCTAGTCGGTTACTTACTATGGCACGAGTTCGCATCGTAAAAGTACTACCTAAGTACAACTTCGAGAGCATCGAACAACCATTCTGATAGGTTATAACAACTTCAAAGTCTCTTCTCAAAGTTCATCGCGGCTGCAATTTCTTGTCACAAGTGCCGTAAGCTCGTAGTCTCTTTCCCCCTTTCTCTCTCTTTCTCTCTCTCGCGCGCACACGCCATATATTTATTGAAAGTATGATGATCTTTATCGGATCACGTTAGTGGTACAACGATCGAACTTTGCCCGAGTCAGAGATTGAAACCGATAGAATTTTGGTGTAAATTCAAAGTTCAATGCTTACAGAATGATTTGTACATTTATTCGTGGCGATAAAAATCCGACACGCTCAATGTAAGATACATTTTTCGATATTAATTATAACATCCAAACACATGACAAAATTATATAATATAGCGATTTTAATATCTCGTTTACGCGATTTACGTATGTATTAGAAATCACAAGGAGATGATTATTTCATTTTCTCTCCTCTTGTGATGCGCACAATAGTAGTGATTGATTGATTATATGCAAACTTCGCCGCTTGTAATGCACATCGTACGGCTATTATACGCGCGGCGTAATATCTGAATGGGAAAATAGGAATGGCATATTAGTTATGTCGGGCCATAAAGTATGCATCAATGATCAAACATATAGAATAATTACAGAAATGTTGTTTGATGTCCGATATTTCGCTTATTAAAAGCTTTGGAGCAAGCTGCGCGAAATGCAGACTAAAAAACAGGATTCGAATTCGATATTGACATATACGGTTTTGCATACAATAAGTGCACAAAATATCAAATCCTGTTTCTCATCGTATATTTCTGGTCTTCTTCTAAAATAATCGTCTTTATTATATAAACGAACTTATCTTTTCAATTCACCGCGACACGCAAATATATGGATTATTATACTTCCTGTCATCATATATGTTTCTTCATATCCGTTAGTTCGAGAACAATATGATAAGATAATACATATCTCTCAATACAGATAGACATTTTAATTATTCGGTGGATATTATAGTTTCTCACATTTCGAATCATGTGCATTAAAAAATTTTTCTTTCCTCCTATCATTTTCGCAAATAATCTGTTTGCTCAGAGATATTGTTATATTTTCATTTGTACTAATGAGGTTTTTAAATTTTTATAAATACCACGAATTTATAAACATAAAATCATCAATTTGTAATAAAAAAATTCAGCCAATAGAATATTAATGCATAATCTGAATCTTGCTTTGTCATTTGGAATGAAAAGTATGTAAATGGAAAAAGTATTATAAATGAGCATCGGATAATTATTATACAAATCTCGGATGCGACCATCAAATTTATTTACGTCAATATGTTACGGGATAAAATGGTAGCAATTAAGTGATGCAGCCGCAATAATTATGGATTGTGTTCACTTTATGCAACTCACTCGTATATAACGTAATTAGAATATAACGGCAAAAAGAGAGCAAAAAGCGGTGCATCATTGATTAATGACGGCTGTTCGATCGTGTTAATATTTTCAAATTATTGAGAAAAGACAATACATCATCACGTGTATTGCGATTTAATCATGCATCTATAGCATAACATCATTGCTTCCCAAATGCATTTGATGGTGTTAATATCACTCATCATTAATATTCAATCCTAGGATATTCGACAGATGCGAATGTTATCATGAATCTTAATTCGATTTCATGACCACGGCCTTAATTTGTTTGTCTACACTTCATATCAAAACTAAAAATTTGATATTGAATCCTCTCACATTGATCCAACATTAAAATGATGCAACCGATAAATCTGAAATTAATCGAAAAACTTGTCGATCTCTTACGTGTTTTAAATAAAAAAGAAGCAAAACTTCGTGTAATCAATTTGACAAAGAGGACAAACATCCAAATATTGTTTACCTAGCAATTTAGGCACATTGAACGATAAAAATACTCACGGACGAATCGTTTTCACGAGCAAAACTTGTGTTTCCGATTTCTTATGACGAGGAAATTCTGTCGCGCAATTCCCAGCAAAGTGTTAAGGCCACGAGAGATAAATACGGAAGTTGAAAGCGGGAGAGCAGCGACTCGAACCGAGCCGGATGGATATAAAAAGAAATTACTGGTCTCTCAGACGCACTTGGATCTCCAAACGGTACCAGCGCTCTCGCGCTTCCTTTCTCTTCCCTCCCTCATCCCCCATCCTTCGTCCTTAGTTCCACAAGCTAGCTTCCCTTCTTGCGCGATATTCTCTCGCCATTTCTCCGTATCCATTTTCTTCTTTATTAGCTGCGCGAAATGCAGACTAAAAAACAGGATTCGAATTCGATATTGACATATACGGTTTTGCATACACAATACCTGCACAAAATATCAAATCCTGTTTCTCATCGTATATTTCCGGTCTTCTTCTAAAATAATCGTCTTTATTATATAGACGAACTTATCTTTCCAATTCACCGCGACACGCAAATATATGGATTATTATACTTCCTGTCATCATATATGTTTCTTCATATCCGTTAGTTCGAGAACAATATGATAAGATAATACATATCTCTCAATACAGATAGACATTTTAATTATTCGGTGGATATTATAGTTTCTCACATTTCGAATCATGTGCATTAAAAAATTTTTCTTTCCTCCTATCATTTTCGCAAATAATCTGTTTGCTCAGAGATATTGTTATATTTTCATTTGTACTAATGAGGTTTTTAAATTTTTATAAATACCACGAATTTATAAACATAAAATCATCAATTTGTAATAAAAAAATTCAGCCAATAGAATATTAATGCATAATCTGAATCTTGCTTTGTCATTTGGAATGAAAAGTATGTAAATGGAAAAAGTATTATAAATGAGCATCGGATAATTATTATACAAATCTCGGATGCGACCATCAAATTTATTTACGTCAATATGTTACGGGATAAAATGGTAGCAATTAAGTGATGCAGCCGCAATAATTATGGATTGTGTTCACTTTATGCAACTCACTCGTATATAACGTAATTAGAATATAACGGCAAAAAGAGAGCAAAAAGCGGTGCATCATTGATTAATGACGGCTGTTCGATCGTGTTAATATTTTCAAATTATTGAGAAAAGACAATACATCATCACGTGTATTGCGATTTAATCATGCATCTATAGCATAACATCATTGCTTCCCAAATGCATTTGATGGTGTTAATATCACTCATCATTAATATTCAATCCTAGGATATTCGACAGATGCGAATGTTATCATGAATCTTAATTCGATTTCATGACCACGGCCTTAATTTGTTTGTCTACACTTCATATCAAAACTAAAAATTTGATATTGAATCCTCTCACATTGATCCAACATTAAAATGATGCAACCGATAAATCTGAAATTAATCGAAAAACTTGTCGATCTCTTACGTGTTTTAAATAAAAAAGAAGCAAAACTTCGTGTAATCAATTTGACAAAGAGGACAAACATCCAAATATTGTTTACCTAGCAATTTAGGCACATTGAACGATAAAAATACTCACGGACGAATCGTTTTCACGAGCAAAACTTGTGTTTCCGATTTCTTATGACGAGGAAATTCTGTCGCGCAATTCCCAGCAAAGTGTTAAGGCCACGAGAGATAAATACGGAAGTTGAAAGCGGGAGAGCAGCGACTCGAACCGAGCCGGATGGATATAAAAAGAAATTACTGGTCTCTCAGACGCACTTGGATCTCCAAACGGTACCAGCGCTCTCGCGCTTCCTTTCTCTTCCCTCCCTCATCCCCCATCCTTCGTCCTTAGTTCCACAAGCTAGCTTCCCTTCTTGCGCGATATTCTCTCGCCATTTCTCCGTATCCATTTTCTTCTTTATTCCAAATTTTATCTTCGACCTTTTCCTTCTTTTCCCCAAGACTACTCGGGCTATTTCCCGATTCCGCTGCTCCACACTCGTAACCTGAATTATAGATGTCCTTCACAGTCTACCCTGCCTCCGTTTCCGGTCCAGAGTAGGATAGCATGCTTGAGAAATTATTTGCATATATGAGTGAGAACGGAAATACTCCCGGAAAATTAGACTTTTTGCTATAATCTAAAGTATTCATAGGATTCGAATGTAATTATTTGAAGCAGCGTCGTATCTATATCTTGTACATCACTCGAATATTCCATTTTATTAGTATGCCAAAATTTTCTTTGATATTTCCATAACAAGCCAGCTTTCATCCGATTTCCTTTTCGCTGCGCCAGCTAAACGAAGACGCGAGATAAAATTCAACGATAAGAACGAAATCTCTCTTATGCACTTCTCCCGTAATAATCCCGACATACACCGGAGAATTGATTCAAATTAAACAGGAATAGAAATGCACGTCCGTTGCAATTAATCATATTATTAAGCCTGGTCGGATTGCAACCAGCACGCGTTGTTGTTTCACGAATATTCGAGCCTAACGATAACGATATAAACGCATAATAGCTCTCCCATGATGCAAACACGTGTCATGTTCGAATTTATTTCTCAGAATGTAAATTGATTTGCTATACCTCCGCACGCACTGCTAGCATTGCATAATTATCTCTTCGTTGTATTATGTGAGATAATTTATTGCCTTTGGATTCTGGACGCAATACCCATAATATTGTTAGAGATATACAGAATAAACATTAAATTTACAATATACATCGATAAGTATATATGAGAATCGGTATTCGCGCTCTAAAACGAACAAGCAAATACGGAATACGTTAAAGTTAGCGAAGTGTATCGTAAGAGAATATTATTGTATCGTTAATATTACGTCGCAAACTGTGTAGATAAACCGCAGCGTCTTTGCTCACGCATTACGCGTCACGCATGAAGGCACGCGGCAGTAAACTTTATAAATTCAGTGCACAACTCCCTCGCGCGCGGCGCGTTGTCTGTTGTGTGTGTCCCGAAGTTGTATATCACGCTGAATATTTTGGGCAAATTGATATTTATAGTCCCCACGTGCGTTAGTTCCGAATTGAATTTGCGCATAAATGCTGAAAATACGCGGTTCCCCACGCGTTTCCAATCTCGCGTAAGCGGCGCAGCTGCACGCGCATTCGCATACGTCAGATTTTATTTTGACGGAGTCTAAACATACTTCGTATTTATACACATATGCGCACGGATATGTTACCGCATTATCTCGTATAGTACTACTTAATAAAAAAATAATTTTAATGAAACTGATACACAAAATAAACATCGAGCTGTCAAGTATGATTATCTTTTTACATTACATTAGTGACAGAAAAACTAAAAAAATAATATATCTTTATAATAAGTTTTAATATATTTACGTTAATTTAATAATTAAAAATTTTAAAAATTTTAAATTATAATTGCAGAAATAAAAATATGTGTATAAAAAATTCAGAATTAAATTATTTAAAATATTCAAAAATGCTACTAGCATATATCTTTTTTCTCAATTAATTTCTGACGCAACATTAACGGCTCACTTTATAATAATAATATGACAAGATTTTAAAGTTTGACTTGCAAGATGGTTTCTTAATAGATATTTTGTGATAAAGAATAAATTGGTGGAATTGTGAAAGATGAAGGGAGAAGAGAATGGCAGTGAGCCGTTGACGACGCGTCCTCGCACATTTGCGAAATTGCCAGTAGCAGCAGCTTTCGAGGATACGACGTGTCTGCATCCCGACGACGTGCGCGTCCTACGAGTTGCATCTGCAACAGATAGGAGACACTTTAACCGATACGTTGCGCCAAGTCGCTGACATCTCGGGGATCGATCCGTTCCTTTGAAAGTGTTATTTGCGTTTGCGACATAGAAGTGCGACGAAAGTAGAAATCTGTACTTGATATTTATGCGATGAAATGTAAAACAAAATTCTTCGAAATAACGTTAATTACATTACGCAAAACTTTACTTCGTCATTTTAAGAATAGATGACTTTAGAGACTAGAGGATTATTCTTGTGATTACTTCATATTAGCAATTATCATTGTAATCAAGATTAATGAAAATTGTGTAATATGTTATGTGCAATTAGATTTTAGTAAATAAATAAATGGAAATAGAGAGAGAGAGAGAGACAGAGAATTGCATTTGGTAATAGCAATCGTTCCACAATACTCCCAATAATTTCATTGCATTTCCAAGTTTATAGATTTAGCATTGTGTTTATTAATGGTAGCATGGTTATTAATAGTAGCGCGTCCTACTGTACTTTAGAGATGTTATATATCTTGGCATGCATATTGAATAAACGTCTTCCATGATCAAAACTCACAAAGTACTTGTATTACATGATGTATATTTACATTGAATAACTAACGACATGATAAGTTGTTAAATATTTATATGAAGTATCTTGTATTGTTTATAATTTCTGTGCTACATATAAAAATTTCTGCAGAATACGATATCAAAACATAAAATATATTTTTATATCATATTTTCGAATATTAAATACATTTCATATAATTTAATCTATATCAGAACAGATAATTTAACAATTGGATTCATCGCTTATTATAAAAGACAAAACGTCTTAGTAATGCAAAAAATTCTTAATTTTTTTATTATACATATTTTCTGTAAAAAATGTTACGTACATATAGCAAAAATAAAATCCTTTTTTTTTTTGTTAGAAAAAGATTTTTTTAAATATAATATGAAAAGAAAAATCAGCGCTTATTTTCTCTTCCTGATATAAAATTAATTATTAGTTTGATCAATTATCATAATCGCAATATACTTCTTAAATACAATAATATGCCATATTATAACAAGTATTCCAAGATACATCACACAATACCGTAGTCAATCGCCGAGAATAGTCGATAAATTATTCGAACAAACTTGAGCGAACGGTCGAGGAATCGAGTGGGCCTCGCGTAAATTTCGCGGGGAATGTTCATATACGAATTTCAAAACGTATGTTCGGTTTATCAGCGGTAACTTTGGCCCCTTCATATCTCGCCAATAATTTCCCGCTGAGCGCAAAGCTGGTGTCGCTCTTTCCACCATCCCTCCGGGGGCCGTTCGGACCGACTCGCCCCTCATCCCTTCCAGGAGATTCTTTACCGCTCTTTCCCGCGGTGCCGTGAGACGTACCGAGGACCCGGGAGAATTTATCCGACAGATAAAAATGTCTCTTGGAGTTTATATAGGGAGAGAGAGAGAGAGCGCGGGGAGATTTCAATAAAACCCTCGATTGTAAAGTACAGATAGAGGGAGGCTGTCCGGATGTTACACGGGTCAGTGAAGTTCAGTCGGTACCGTTTCTCCCAGCTCGTTCACCTCCAATGACTGCATACCTCAAGAGAAAACTCCCTTTGCGACGATATCGATAGCAAAGTGTAGTCTTATCTGCTCATCTCGCACGTCTATGTGATATAATTTTTCTGATTGCTTTTTTTATCGTTTTTTATATAAAAATCGTGATGTATTTTTTAATAAGATTAAAATTTGAATCAATGTATAAATCTATAAATCTATATGATACATATTACGAATCTCTCGGCATTTCCCTGATTTTTAATAATTATGATTCAGATGATTAAAATTGATTGACTTAATCAAATGAATAGATACGGATTGTGGTAATTTTATGAACACGTTCAAAATTATAAATACAATGGACATAAATTGTGTGTAAAAGCAAACGGTCGATTCAACGAATTAAAAATGAAATAACTATTTTTCATTTCATATTTCCATTTCTTGTCTAATTTAGAAAAGCTGGATATTATCCGCGATTAAAATATATTCGCGATTTGATTTATATATTTATATATATATAATATATACACATACAAGCGTGATTTTCGTACACGTGAGTGCACACGTGTCCGCATACACGCGTAGAAGGCGGTCGAGCACGAAGCGGGTAATTAGTGCAATGCGTCCGTGCAGTCTCACGCGGGATTAATTACGTAAGCTCGGATGCGTGTGTGTAATTCCACATTCACAAGCGTCACTGCTGCATACGCTTTCGAATATCGGGCGACTCGAACCCATACTCTCTCACCCATACATGGGGTTCGGTAGACTACGTGAGATCACATGCAGATGTAGATCCGCTCGTCGTTGTATACGCGTCTTCCTAAGACGGATCTCCCTCCCCCTTCAGCCCGTATCAGATTACGCATTGAAGATTGAAAATTGAAGATTAAAGTTTGAAATTTGACTAATCAGAACAACAGAGGCTAAAATTTCTTTCTCCTAATTGATCAAATATCGATCTTCGATCTTCAATCAATGCGTAGCGGGCCTTCGGGCGTAATACAATATTTCCTCATTAGCAAAAAGATGACTCGGGATCGCTTTCTCTATTATAATAAAAGACTTGTTTACTTCCTAGAAAAACTATCTTCCGGGATTGAACAGGCATCCGGTCAAATAACCAGATAAGACTCATTGTCAGACAAAACTCGCTCGCTTGAAAAATAAAAAAAAATGACTCTCTTTTTCATGATAAAGCGAAAGATCTGTTCGTTAAATATTGTGCCGATATTCGCGGTCATGAATAGCTATGACTGTATTGGTAAGCTGGATTAGCACTTTACGGCACGATTTATAGAGCATTAAACCAACTGGCGCGACTGTGAGCAACCACTTCGGATCGTCAGTTCGTTCCAGACTTTTTCGCGTGTGTATATGCGATGGTACACGTGCAGAAATACGTACGCGTGCCCGCGGGAAACTCAATCCGGGCAGCTATGTTTCTCTCTGGGAAAAGGCATCCCGTCACGCATCGCTCTTTTACTGATAAACATCAACCGTAATTTGACGTCGCTTGATGCTCGTCGATTCAGACGTCTTTCATGAACAAATCGATACATGGCAGCCGCAATTTAAAAAAAGATTTAAACAATTTAAAGAAAGAAAAGAGTACGCGACAGAACAATCTGTAATTCTTCATTCACGGATAAATAATTGCGCAAAATTGCACAAAATAATTGCACAAAATAATTGCACAAAATTTGTTCTGAATTTTCTTCAAACATTATAAAATAAGTTTATTATTATCACGTAACTATTCTCTTTATCAATATTATTGTATTATAAATGATTGATTGGCATTGATAATTAATTAATCTCGAGATTAATTATTTAAACAATCATAACACAACTATATTATTTAAAATATTTTTACTCTTTTTGCAAGAATATTATGTACCTATTATCAAATTTACACATATATCAGACCGTATTATCATCGGTCGATTTATCCTCGAATGTATAGTTTACTCTGGCGAAGCACAGACATATCCTTCAATCCGCCGCAATCACGAAGGATTTCCAGTTATGATAGCTTCGAGCGTGCGCGAGAGTGTTATCAATAGAAAAGCTCTCTCTCTCTCTCTCTCAATCTCTCCCTCCCTTCCTCCATCTCTTCCTCAGTATCAATTTTAGTATCTACTAGAAATTCACGGACGTCGCGTGCAAGCGAGGACGCAGTCGATCGTCTGCGATCTCTTCGGAAAGTCTTCGAGGCTGAGCTCGCGCTGTATTTCTTCTGGGCGACTTAAGGATTTGGCGCTCTTATTCATCTAGCAATCTCAATCGGCTCGTATTTGGCCGGATACGTAAGGTTCAGTACGTTTTTACGATAGCCGGAAAGATTCGGGGTCTCTTATACTTATTCGACGATCCTTATCGATCCTTATCCCCCTTCTTTTTACGATGCGTTCGTCCTTTTCGGCATATCAGCTCATCATTACTACGTCGACGACTCTGCGGTAGATTAAAATTTTATATTTTCGTTTTTATATTTCGTCGGAGGTAGGAAATCGGTTATTACACATGGAAGAAAGTCGCTAAAAGACTTTTTACGACAAACGCAGAAAAATTTTATTTTATAATAAAAAAAAAATATATCCCACCAAGATATATCACGAATATTCCGTACATCATCTTCAAATATTATTACGTCTTTTATACAGTTTATAATTCAGTCATTGTTAGCAAACAACTATAACTCATCACATCTCAAAAGTTGTTTGATCATTTGAAAGTTTAGAACAATTTTGTTTTTTAATAATATTTGTACAAAGCACAAATTGTACCGGTATCTCAAGTAGGATTACAGTCTCGGATATAATAGTTAAAACTTTCAGAACATAACGACTGTTATCGCACCGTTAGCAGAAATTTCGGCGTTCCTTCAGACTCTAAGAGAACGTCAGTCGCGTTAATCAAATTTCCGGCCAACTGAACTCTGTCTGAAGAATTTATCTCTCACAGAGACGGGCAGAAATAGATCATAATAACCGATCCGCCATTTCCAATATACTAATTATCCAAATAATGAGAACTTCTTGTCATTTCACTGAAGTGTAATAATGAAAAAGTCGCTGTGTAATAATAATGAAATTCGATGCGTTATTCAATGTGTATCTCAATAAATAAGATTCCAGCCAAATATTTATAAATACGTATAATCAATCCTGTAATATTTTTGCGATATATTTGTTTTAAGAAGACATGACATTAATTGCAAATATTTCAGGCTCTACTGATTTGAATAAAAATATTGCCTCGCGTACATTTTATGTATAGAAATTTAAAAATCAATGTGTTAATGTGATATATCTCCTTCATATTGAATATAAAATAAGTTGCCATAATGATAGCGTTAATATTAAGCGTAAAAGAATGTAGAATGTGAGATAAGATGTATTTTACCCCGATATTACGTTTCGCTTATCGATCTGTAAAGCGAATTTAGCTCGAGAGACACGTATCCTTATCGCCGGTCAGGTACGAGGATTGTATTTCGATGTACGTGACATATGTAACGAGAATTGACTTTTCTGTCTTTTACTATGGATGCGATGCAAGCAATGATGAGTTGCCTAGAAAGACAATGTGACTGCATTGCTTTCGCGTCACACTTGCGAAAAGATTGATATTACTTCATCGAAATAGAAACGAATCTCTAGCACGCGTTTGAATTCGAAATTTTGAAAAGCAATAAATATATATAAATACATTATATATTAAAAATAAAATACAATAAAATCAATTCTCATTTCTTAGTTTCTAAACAATTTATTTGTTAAAAAAAAAAAAAAAAATTGTTAAAATTTGTTTTTCCCTGTAGTGAGACCAAATGCTTGTATTCAGTAGGAATAAAATTTAACGTAATAAACAATAGTGTCTGATAACAAAATCAATAACAAGCAATATCAATCAACAGATACATATTGGATATAATTGCATCCATAAATAATATCAGAAGCTTTGCGTGTAGCAACGATAGAATTATTTATAAAATATATTTTCGCTGATGCAATAAACGTATAGAAAAATCTGTCGACTGAAATCAAATTAACTGCACAGATGTATCCAAAAATATAAAAATGTCGAATTTATCTGCTTCTAAATAAATTACTCGACTTTAAAATTTTTAACGAAACATCGTTTTGTCGGAATTACTAAAATCGATTACGAATATTTAACGCGTTGCAATTTTTAAACTTTCCGGTAAATTGTTATATAATGATCAATTTTTAAGATTTATAAAAAGCATCTGTGTGTTCGCTAACCTCCAACTTCGGCAACGTATTTATGTCGACAGTTGCAAGACGTAAGATAGCGATAGGCGACTCGGACCATCGAGGCACGCTCGTCTAGGACGGAGAGAAACGTACGGGAAAGAGAGACGGCGAAGGGAAGAGGGTGTGAGAGGAATGTTTCAGACTCCATTACTTGAATTGGAGTGGGAATACCCTGGGTGGTCCCTAAACACCCCCTCATATTTCGGACAAACGTTCGCGCCCATCGACCAACCTAGCAAGCAGTCCTTGCAAGAGTACGGTTGCTGCTTTCACTCCTGCGTGTATATATAAGTGTATATATAAGGTCACTTTAAATATAAATTCACAAAATTTAATTCCATGAAAATCAAATAACATATTATACGAAATTTATATATATATATATA
>NW_021851887.1:632425-641770 GCF_003651465.1 Formica exsecta
TATATATATATGTATATATTGGATATAATGTTATATTTAACAATAGCGATATTTTTTAACGAAATTTATCGTTATAACTATTCAATCGTATCTCGTATATTCAATCGATCAATCGTATTCTAAAACAAAATAATTATATGATAAATATCTTCAATCGAATATGATAGAATTATATTAGAATGAGAAAACGGAATAGGCAAAATTAAAATATGACCCCATTCATTAAAATATTAAATCTATAGATACATTGTGAAATATTCAGACTGAATTCGCACACACAGCAACGATATTTTTACGAAAAAGTATTTATAAAATAACTCTCATTTTCACACACATATCACTCGAAAAAGTCTAATTTTTGTAGGCGTTTAATTTTATGTATGTTACGTATATAACGTAAATAAGATTAAAAGTATGTATATTAGATTATAAAATATGAAATAGATTATAAAAAAAATTATAAAGTATATATATTAGAATCTAAAATATAATGGAGATTTTTATCTTTTCCAACACATTCGGTATTAATAAAAGTTTAGGTCGATCGTATACACAACGACTTCATTACAGAAGACAAACAACGTGAAAATGGACGCATTACTCACTCAACGTGACATAAATGTGCCGTATATAGCGCATTAATTCCTGAAGTCCATCAATCACAGAGTACATGTTATTTTTTTCCGTATTGGAGAATGTATCTGATATCGCCTGATGGTACTCGCCGAAACTTTCATGCGTCGCCTTCTGCGACGATGCTTAGCTTTAGACTGAACCGGTACGAAAACGAGTTTTGAGGACAAACACCAAAGTTAAGATGAGATAGACGGGAGATAGTCTGAGTTTACTACATTAGTTCGTACGTCCGCGAACTACGCCGCGTAGATACGATGCAATGTGCCTTGTGTATTCTCAGCGGAATTGATGCTTTTACACTGTTTGGAACCGCGTTACGATATAATTGCAATTAGTCAGTGATGTAAATGACGGGCATTTACATGCAAAAGAGGAATGAATAAATATGACACATTAATTATACCAAAGGATCGTTCCGGTGCGGCTGGTGGATTTCAGTTACCGGCGAGAGAAAGAGAGATCTAATGAATATGATTATGTGTGTGCGTGCGTGCCGTACTTTATTTATATATATATATATATATAAAAAAAACTGAAAAATCTAATAAAAGTTTGTCAAAATAAAACAATCAATGTGTTTTCATAGTGACGGTTTCCAGAATCTCCACCCTCCTCACGTAGTTGCCTAGCCACCCAACAAATTCGTAACAATACGTTTGTACTTAGGACCAAAATTTTTCTTTTTTTACTGACTAAAAAGTTAGAGAGGGTCTCATAAGAATTTTAAAAATTGCCGAATTAACGGATATCCTAATATATATATATATATATATACTCGATACTGATAAAGGGACATTCGATTCGAAGTGACGTGCGAAAATGATCGATAAGTTAATACGCTCTTTAATCGTGTAAGAAAATCGAAAGTAAATTTGAAATTGAGATTTTGATCATTATGTTATGTCTTTTTTTGTCTTCTATAAAATATAATATTTATCATGATGCGTATATATCATTTGTCACTCCGTGGAATGATCGTAAAACTCATTGTAAAACGGAATAGAAACTATATTGGAAATTTCATGCTAGATTTTCGATTGGTTGAATTATTTTATCTTATCTTTCTAGCTGAAATTTCCCCCTCATATTGAAATATACAACATTAGATGTGGACATATTTTCCATCAAGAATGCTTAAGACATTGGCTTCAGCAGTAAGTTTTTGATAAATAATTATATCTTTTTCTAAGTCTAATTCTTCTTTCCATGCCTGTAATACAGGGTTTGAGGGTTTGATATATATATATATATATATATATATATATATAACGCGCAAAGCTCATGCATACACTGTATACTTCCCAATATCGAATATATTTTTTATCAGAATACGGGCCAAAGCAATTTGAATTCCATCCCATCGTTTCGATTTTTAAATTGGAGTCTCTGAACGTATTACTTCCCTCTCTCTCTCTCTCTTTCTCTCTCTCTCTCTCTCAGAATTGATATATACTATAATAGTTCATAATTCTCTCACATGTATGATGATTTTATAAAATCATATCGCTTTCATGCATATCATATGCACGAACAATTCTTCCATATTAAATTATAATGTAAATTATAGTCTATTTTAGACAGAAAGGGAGAAAGGCTATGCTATAGATATTATAGAGCTCTAGACTAAAATAGATATACTTAAATATTTACAAGAGGAAATCGAGAATGCATCAATTAGCACAAAATATGTTAGATATTAAATGGACTGGATACTTTTCATGACTGTATTATTGCTTTTAAGAATATTGCACTTAATTATATTAAATTAGTATAATTAGTTTCAGCATTAATTATTAGAATTGGTTATATATATATACGTCTCTAAATAATACATCGCCGCCAAAGCTATATAAACAAAATCGAACATTTTATTACGCAAATAAAATGTACGCATTAATAACATCTTTTGTGTATACATAAGAGTTTTTATCATAAAAGAATAGAATAAATCTATTTATTAATATATTGTAGATTATTAATAAACTTTTAATATAAAGCCTTTTATTTTATTATCTTTAATTCATCTTAGCTTTTATTATTTAATACTGTCTCATTGTATTTACCATTGTGTCACGATAATCGATTTTGAAATTCCGGTTCTAATCGCTTGAACGAGAATACTGTTTCCATAAATTACTGGCGAAATTTACCGAAAACGTGGCATTACGATTATAATTTCATTCTACCGTTTCACGTGGTCGGTTGAATTACTCGGGACCCGTTATCTCGAAATTGGCATGTACATTGCGACTGCACGTTGCCCGCTATCTTCCTTGCGAGAGTATTGCACAAGGACGTAGAGGTAGCAAATGAAATGGCGCGGGCGAGTCTCGCTAACAATAAGAAAGGTATACGCGACCAGTTCCAATTCTTGAACCTGCTCTCCGCTTTCTCGAATTTCAGACAGGTGTATCGAAACTGCTCCGGTACAAGATTCCCAGGGAGTCAACGGTTTGGACAAAGGAATAGGAAAGGAAATAAATACCCCGGATATATAACAATGTATCCATCAATAAAGAAACGTAATATTTTTCAAACAAATACATATATATAGGTATTTTTACTTTTCACGAATCAACATAAATAACATTAAAATTTCAACTCGACAATATTATATCGTTCTTAATCCACGCTTAAAATTTAAGATAAAGGCGTGATAATCGAATTTAACACGCGATATAAGATACGCGACAACGTCAGAAAGTAATGACCTAGATACGTGATATAGAGATGGAACATTGATGTTACTTTAATATGGAACAACTTTAAAGCGTCCAAGTACGAAGCGTCGCAGATACAAAGAAAATTAGATTCCAGCCTCGAAACGGTTCTCTCTCCCTCAGGACTCTCGAATTTAAGGAAAGTATATTGCAATCGTCGACGGATCTTACCGAAAGAGGAACGAGGGTAGAAAGAAAAATCGAGTTGGTGAGTACGGTAGGGCTTGGTAGGCAGGTATACGTCAATAGCGGAACCATCTGCTATCGATGGAGCCAACGTTGCTGTCTATTCAGTAGAATACAGACCGCGTATATGTATATGTATAATATACGTAAACGTATATATACACACCATCTCTCTTAGTCTTTTTCTCGGTAACATACGGCAGCTGGGTCCAATTGAAAAGCATTCTGCTATCGATAGGCTTGACGACGTCGTCGATGAGAAATGCTCGCGCGGAGTAATAGTCGCGAAATTCGTCGAAACCCTGATAAAAAGAGCTTATAAATCTATCATGTTCGAATCGAGAATCCCAGCGCGCAATCATCTCAGAGAGATTTCTTTTCATATATGATATCGTATACTTCAAGAACTTCAAATCTATCGTAATCGTTCTACCATTTTACGAAAACCTTATATTATATGAAAATATCATAAAACCTCAAAAATATACTGAATACTTCTTCTAGTAAATTTAGTAAAATTTGTTATAGGAGCATTTTATAAGTAAAATGCAATATGTATAACTATATCTCTTCTTTGTAATATTATATCTCTTCTGAAAAATATAATATAAATACTATTTAATTTCTTGTTGCTACTCTTATAATTTTTACAAATATCTAATACAGATACGAGTTTTATATAACTCTCTTTCTCTTTCGACAAAATTGCTATCTCTATACTAAATAATAGATATCTGGATAACAAATACACAAATACATATGTATAATATTTTTAAAAATAAATCGATTTTTAGATTTATTTATTTTTATTTTGGTTTATACTGAAGCTGGTTTTATGTTTCTAATCTGTATCTGAAGTTCAGTAACAGTTGTGCATATAACGATGATACGCCAACAATAGCGGATAAAAAAGCAAAGCAGAATAGGAAATCGAGAAACATGCAGATGGTGCTATATGGAAAGTTCTGTCATGGATAGATTGCCATCGTCCGCGAAATGTCGGGTGGATATACACACCAGCTTATAAATGATAAACTATCGAACTATGCGCGAATAATCTAAAAAAGAAACGATAAAAACTATGATAAATATAATATATATAATGTAATTAAAAATTATTTTAAATTGTTATATATATAACAATTTAAAATAATTTTTAATTACATTAAATATTAGAGAATTATTGAAAAAAGTAAAATACAATTAATATAAAATTATATCAGTACATTATTTCAAACACATTTATAATTTTGATAATTGCAGTAAATTGAAATTTATTACCAATCGTTTCTATTTTTGTTATAAAAATAATTTCATTAATATTTTCAATTATAAAATGTCTGTTATATCTGTTTTTCGAGAAAGTCATTTTAAATCGCAACATTCAGTAATAACTAATACATTCAACGATATAAATTATCTTTGTAGAGAGTAATCTTAAACCAGAAATCTTTCTTAGCTACGTAACAATATATATTTTTGCCAATGCAAATCCAATAGATTAGCTGATCAATAGATAAAGTCCGAAATAACCGCTTTCAACTTTAGAAACTTTCCAGGTAATACAGCATCAAAAGATGTTAAATGTAGAAGCTTGGAAAAAGTGAAAAAAAATAATTGCAGTACAAACGCGAGCGTTAAATACCTAAGAAGCATGATCACATTAATTTCAATTTGTTGAACTCCAGATTCGATCGCTCATTATTTCACCGTTTCGTTATTTTATCTGATTTTATCACTTGAGTGACTGCGTCATTGTTTGATTGTTTGACTAATATGAATTTTATATAAATCATTATTCGCTGCCGTGCACAATAAGAGACCGAAATACATTTAACTGTTGAATAAATTTTACTAGAGAATGTACATAGCGGAAAAACTGACATTTTTTTCGAAACGTATTTGTAAAGTTCCAGATAAAGGAAAATTGGATTTTTTTCAACGCAGAGAGAGAGTTATGCAATCAAATAATTTCACCAAAATTTCACGATTTAAAGAATAGCATCGACATTACATGTTTATATTCGTACGTGATGCTGTTACATTATAGAAATACTCTGAAGAGCGGATATGTCAATTGCCCTCTCGTCAATATTAAAAATATCGATACAGCATAGGTCAATGTGTAGATTAACCATCGTATAAAAATTTTGAACGTTAATAAAATTTTTAATAAAATTGAGAATATATATCAAAAAATATTGTACGTTGAAAAGAATTTATCGGATACACTCGTACATTTAAAACTGACGTAATAAAAACCACGTCCGTCGGCGAATCGGCCCACACAATAAAATAACAGATGAGTCCGGCCTACTTACCAACAAATTTGATTAAAACTTGCTTCCGATTCGCATACATTTGGTGTAATTATCGCACGAAATGAGAAGTGAGGCAGCGAAGGGAATAAGGAGCAAAGTCACTCTGTCGAGTAGAGCACATTAAATTCAGAGGAATCTCATTGCCGGCGGCACTGGTTTCTCTATTCGCAAAACTTTTCAACGCGGCTCGCATATAATAGGCACTCTCATCCTATCACACTTTAATAACACGCAAACGATCGGATGGCCGCGCATCGTTAAAACAAATGTGTTTTAATATTGAATATACATACGTAAAAAAGATCTTTTGACAATAGACTAACAAAAATGCATAAAATTTTAGTAATATATCGTACGGATAAATTATTAATTAGATTTATTAAGAGACAGATAAAAAAAAAAATCTTGCCTATTTTTATTCTGTTAAAATGCTCGAAAATCATTTATCAATATGAAATATTATGCATTTGAATTCCAGCTGACAAAAATACATGTGAGAAGAACGAGACCAAAAATAAAACTTTGCGGATCATATACTACAATATATATTTATTATGCTAAATTAGCAACAATGGGTACTAAAATTTCTCTGTAACGACACAATCAATTTCACAGTTTGCTGCAATATTGACAGTCCATTTAAATTATTTTAGTATCGTATATTCACATATAACCGATTGTCTCCATTTGTACAAATGTGTTACGAAATGACGCGAGAATTTTCGATCGTAATGAGGTCAACTTCGTGAACTAATGTGCTTTCAGAAATAGAAAAGCGCGCTTTTAAAATAGCAATTATCGAAATACGTGCTCGTGCATCGTTCTCTTCGTTCAAGAGTGAAAATCAAGTTAGTATAAAAATGAGTCGAATAGCGGGAAGATGGGTAAAAGTAATTTCAGAAGCGAAGAAGAATGAGAGGAAACCTCACCGTCCATTCTGTATGAATATAGAAAATGTAGAGAACTTCGAACCACCAAGAGCGCTACCCGGCCACAAAGGGAAGAATCCGAAATAGAAATCCCTTAAAGAGAGACGTTTATCGGATTGAAGCGGAAGAGAATTCTTGCATTTTCGCGGAAAAGTTTTCTTTTCTTCGCCGTTGAAAGAAAGACTTGTTCTCCCTCAGAAATCATACTTGAAAAAAGGCGTAGGAGAAGTGGCTATTGTTCCGTCCGTGAGAAATAAATCTTCTTTCGTACATTTTCAAAGAGCAATTAGCTCATCACCCGCTAACAAGCATGTAAATTACTAAGAATCATCGTTGCAAGTTAATAGATCGCGTTTGCAACATCGTTTAAAAGATTTCTTGAAAACTTATATATATTCGTGAGAAAATAACTGAAGATATTTGTTTTATATTTTCAACCGCGTATAACTTACGATTGATAACATTAATTGTCATCATTATTAAATTGTCGAATCAATAAAATAGTGAGGAAAGTAAAAGTGAAATAATGGATAAGTATATTTCTAAGGATGAGATCGAACGATTTCCATCATAACGTGCGAGTGACAACCAATTGACCGACGAAGGCGTTTCGGCCGGCGACGAAGGAATAATAGCTCGTATTCTTGAAAACTTATATATATTCGTGAGAAAATAACTGAAGATATTTGTTTTATGTTTTCAACCGCGTAACTTACGATTGATAACATTAATTGTCATCATTATTAAATTGTCGAATCAATAAAATAGTGAGGAAAGTAAAAGTGAAATAATGGATAAGTATATTTCTAAGGATGAGATCGAACGATTTCCATCATAACGTGCGAGTGACAACCAATTGACCGACGAAGGCGTTTCGGCCGGCGACGAAGGAATAATAGCTCGTAATGGGATATTTCAAGTAGCGGGGCGGTTTCTTTTATCGGGTCTGGCATTTGAATGCAAAGTATTATTCAAATGGCACTACCGTCGTTCGTTCTCGTTCAGAGTGTCTCTATATTCGTCCTACCCCTTTCTCTCTTTCTCGTCCCGTTATTCCTGTCTCTCATCTATGTGGCATCGTCTGCATAGCGGAGGGGACGCCCCTGGGACAAGAGGCTTCATTTCCTGATATTCAAATGCGCTCAAACATCATACCCGGCTAACCCGGCACCGCCAATGCGCTGCGCGGTGGTGCTACTGCCACGGTTTCCACGTGGATAAGCGGCATTGCGAACTCGCTGCACTCGCCATTGAGACAACTTACGATTGCTCTCTTTCTCTCTGGTACATGGCAAAATGCAGATTCCCGAAACGACGCGACGATTATGAAATCATAATGACATTTTGGGAAAATGTTGTTAGGAAAACGACATTTTTTGTCTAGTATACGCGTATACTTCTGAACTGAAGAAACGCCAAAGATGAATGTTTAATTATATTATCGAAGTGAGCTGAAGAAAGAAGTTAACAATGCGACAATATTGTATAATATAATTATTTTGACACAGAACTCGGGAATATTTTACGAACATTTTTTATTCTTTCTATCAATGATTCCGCCGAAGATATATACGATACTTGTCCAGAGAACAATACCGCTCGATATGCATCTCAAAATCTGAATACGTATCTTTTGACATTGCCTGCTGCTTGGCTTGATCATTCCTCTTTTTATTTTATCCTATTCTCGAAACGGGAGAAAAGGACCACATGAATTAGAAATGATACGAGACTTCAAGAGCGCAAATTCTCAAGCCCAGTCGACGTATTGCCGGTTTCCGGTCCGCCGTGCATGTCGTAGCAAACGGACGAAGAAGCGGAAGATTCTCGGCAACAACATAAAAGGAACAAATAAAATGACATCCTGAAAAGGAGGAGAGGACGATTCCCGGAAAGAAGTTTCGTCTGGGGACATTGAATCTTGGATGAGCAGGAAGACGACAAATTGCAAGATCAAAGCACAGTTGCGCTATAACATCTGGTCATAGTTTTATCTTTACATTTAAATAGTTTTAGATAACTATTTTTTATTTATCTATTATTTATTTTTATATATATACTTATATTCTTTGTGTTTTATATATTTATATTTCTAAATATAATATACGACCGAAACTATTTATTGCGCAAGAGATTCCAAAAGATTTGTGCAAGGTATATGAAAGAAAAATATATATAACTGAAGATATTCAATTTCCATAAATGCATTTCCAAATATGAATAATTTTATTAAAACGATCGCGCAGTAGATATATCCTGCAACATATTCAATTTAGTTGCAACACTGTACGCGATCAAACTTTTCGATATTCGCACCTTTATTATTTTCAAAAGTTTTTGTTTATAAACTTTTATAATTGTTGACAATTTTTTATCAATATATATATATAGTCATTATTTTAATTAATAATTATCTATATATATATAAAACTATATAATCAACACTGTAACTTTTCGATATTCGCACCTTTATTATTTTCAAAAGTTTTTGTTTATAAACTTTTATAATTGTTGACAATTTTTTATCAATTTTATCAATTAGTCATTATTTTA
>NW_021851887.1:647602-674942 GCF_003651465.1 Formica exsecta
TATATATATATAGTCATTATTTTAATTAATAATTATCTATATATATATAAAACTATATAATGAAAATAACATAAGTATATGCACCGAGAATTCGAATAAACTTTTTATCGTATGACTTTGTATGAGATCGTAAAAGAGCTCTCGTATCCACGCGGAATAGGTCAGTAGGGTTTTCAACCTCGTTCGCGCGTTATAGTCTACTTTTCATACAAAACACCGTCCACGAACATTCGCCGGCGCTGATGAAAAAAAAAAAAAGAACTGTTGCATTATAGTCGAAAGACGTGTGCGAGAAAATGACGGGAAAAGAGGAACGCGAACACGAAATTCCGTTGATTTGACCTTATTAAACCCTTTTAGGGTGCCCTGACGGCTTTCATCGAACGTAACTTTTTTATGCGTATTGCAGAGTAAGATTTTCTTCAGCTCGCTCTACGCGTCGCGAAAAAAGTAGCGATGAGAAGAAAAACTTTGAAACTTTTAAAGAAAATCTCGGGCGGCCGCGCTTCTCTAATAAAGATTCCTCCTATACCTGTCGAGTTCTCAAGCAAATTATGCCACATAATCGATAACTTCTTATTCTTTCACATTTTATATAAAAGTACAGAAATCTTTATGATTTGTATCGCTATTATAACGTATTTCTCATCCAAACGCATAATTTGTCTTAAAGAATCGTATTTGCCGTTTTTTTTTCGCAAGATGTGCATTTTATAAAATTATAAACATGCCTATTTAATAATTAATCACGATCAATTCTCTTTGCTGTAAAAGCTTTATTTTTTATTCACTACATCAATTATTGCTGTGCGCGTTTTTAATATAGAAATTAAAACGAATTAAGAAATTTCGAGAAATATCTTTACTCCAAATAGATATAATGTTCGAAATAAATAAAAATTTAAATCAAGTCTTGAATTTATTATAATCTCGATTTCATTTAACGCTATTTTTTCACTATATAGAAAGATACACGCTCAATATTACTATAAAGTCTCTTTCATACTTCACAAAGACATCACCGTCCAATTACTTGTATCAACACACCTGACGATATAAAACAGATCATTATTTTTAAGCGCCGTAAATCATACAGAAATGATAATCGGCTTCACAGAGCACATCACTTTTCTCGGGTATTAAGGTCGCGGTGAGCTAAAGCAAAATGCTTCGTAAGAAATAACCGGCTCCGCGTGCATCCCAGGTAAGACAAACGTTTTTCTCAGAAAATGTAATTAATAATCCCGAATGCGCATACATTACCGTTAGGTTAATGCACGGCGGTATAATGTTAAGGCTGCATCTCGTTTTCAGAGTCAGGAATTTCACCGTAATGGAGGGGCCTTAGAAAACATGAAGCGCAAGTGTCGCCCTGTTCCTATGTATACATGTACATTCTGGATTTTCTGTCCGCGTATACTTTTATCCAAATTGCTCCGCCGCGTTCGCGTTCGCTTTGAAACAAAAATCATAAGGGTGAATAAATTACGCGTCTTCCGAGTGTGTCGGGAAATTAAAGTAATTACGTTTTCCGCGGTGATAAATAGAAGAAACGTGCTACGAGCGCCGATATAAACTTTCTGAAGCACAGAGGCGAATAAACAATGGCAATTTCGCAGCATTTAAATTTATCAAAAGAAAATAATTTATCAAAATAAAAGCGTATTCTTCCTCTTATATAACATATCGGTATTATACTTATAATTGCCATATTCGTGTCTTGCAAGATTGCATGAGTTTTTGATGTGCTTTCCCTTGAAGATATAATATCAGCGAAGAGAGTGGATGAGTCTGTTAGCGACGAGAATAATACGAAGGTGAAGGGGGTGAAATGAAAAGTGCAGGGCTATGCGACACGGGGTCGAAAGTGGCGTGATAATAAGAAGGGAGCAACGCGAGTAAGAACGAAGGACCGCGCGGAGAGCAAAGAATGGCGATCGTTGGCGAAAAGAGCGCTGGAGAAGACAGTAAAGGCGGGGGCGAAAGGGATCGGGAACGTTGAGAAATAAGTTAGGGTGATAAATCGGCGAGGCTCGCGAGAGAAGTAAGAACCGGAGGCTTGCTACGCATGTAATGGTGGAAGCGAAGACTGCGAGAAGCAGAAGAAAATAGGGTTGTTTCGGGATTAAAAACAGAGTAGCCTGCGCGACTCCGGCTGCTTAAGCATGCAAATGAAAATAATTTATTCCGGAAATCTTCTACGAGAAAGACAATTTATCTCACACGCACTTTCCGCATCGTCGATTTCGTCCTGCATATATTATCTTCTAGGAAAATAGCGATCCTATACATTGTTGCGTTTGAATATGTAATGAATTTCTACACGTGTATATATATGCCCCACAATTAGCATCGTAATATTAATATTGTAAGCATCTATAATGTAAAATAATTGAATATTTTTTACGCGGTAGTTTGAAGCCAGTTTCGATATGTGACTATATATGTAAATATAAACATTTATTTTAACTAATTTTTGCAAATTAAAGTTTACATGTTATTGATTGAAGCAATGAAACAGCAAAGCTATACATTTATTTATCGAATTTCAAATAATTAATAAAAGTTGCAATCAAACACAGAAATTAATAAGAAGCAAAATGAAACAGATTAAATGTCACATATCTCTATAAGGTATCATACAACGGAAAATAATAATGAAAAATAAAACAAATATATATTCTCTCTTTTGTTTGCCAATTCAAAATAAATTACAAAAATGCGAGAAATATTACCATACACATATACATATATTCGTACTATGTATAAGAATAAATATAATTATCTGCTCTTGACAGTTAAAAAAGATACATATTCTTTTTTTCCAAAAATAAAACAGTTTTTAAAAATTCGGCTATATAATTTAAAAAATATCGTACATAACAAACTAATTCACGCTAATTAAACATAAATATTTAAGGATACATTGCGGTGATAAATGCGACACTCTACTATCGCCAATTTTAGGAAAGATGAGATAGACTTTGCAAGATTAAATCAATTCATTACTGTTATTTTGCGCGTATCTAATAAACTATCAATAGCTAAAGTAAGTAGAGTATAATGAATTATTAAGGAAAGCGCGCGAGTGCGCGACATATCGCGATATAAATTAGAAAAGAAACATACTATAAAAAAACTTACCCCTGCCATCATTCATATACATATATAATATCGAAAAGTGCAGTTTGACGATTGCAAATGTCTTCGGATAGCACACTTACCTGCAACATACATAAATATATAATTAGTTTTATATATAATTTTGATTATATCTAATCTCTTAGAAAATCAATAGCGTTTTCGTAAATGCGGTTTTATTATTAAATCTTGCATTCTCGCGTGAAAGATGCGAAAACGTTAAAACGAAATGTATATGAGAAATATCTACGTATAATAAAGAATAAAAATATTGCCGAATGTAGCAAGCGGAATATTTAGTGTGTTCTAATCTCGAGATAAATTAGTTTAATTAGTGTCTTCATACGCAACATAATTCGCGTTCATTAACGAAGTAAACTGGAATTTCGCAGCTGTATATTTATGTGTAACATACATACATGCACCTACAAACACACACGTACGTCTCTCAGCTTTCGCAGAGACAGAAGAACCAGAAATGCGAGACGCATTTCATACGGAATAATTTCCACAAAGACCACCCGTATCTTTTCCTTTTTTTACCCCTTCATTTTCTGCGGTTTTTATCTGCACACGCGTTCTCATCATTGTGAAACCTCATATCGCGCCATTGATCGCGTATCTTCAAGTTTCAATCCGTATTAAATGAACAGAATATATTCATATTTCAAAAGTATTCGGCTCTCAATTTACACATATCGCAAAAAAAAAAAATGCTGCAAGAGCACTATTGATAAAGATGACATAAGGACGGGAAATAAAAGTTATAGATATGTTTGATCCAAAATCGATAATCATAAAATTAGTGTACCAAGTTACAACTGGCTATATTAGAAAATCATTGTTCTACGATACATCTATAACAGTATTCATTAAATATTTTAATTATATATCTGACTCTTCCAACTTTTTTTATTCTGCTATAAAAGATATTATAATTATATTGTTATATAACAATAGAAAATATTAAAAATTCTAAATTATTAACTTTAATAATTAAGTCATCGATATAAAATAAATTTAGAAATTCTCTGTAGATACACTCTGATATAAACGTGAAATTTTACAGATTAATCTATTATTTTTCTTATATAAAGAAATAACAGATGAAAAATTCAGTAGTTCTTTTTCCAGCGAGTTTAAAAATTCCTTTTTCTCATTTTGTATTATCCGAACAGAGAGCATCTTAAAAAAAATAAAAAAAGAATAAACAGCAAACAAAGATGGGCGTAAATAAACTAAGAGGAAGAAAAAGATACGTAAAGATAAAAATAACACGTTCTGCTAGCGAATCGAGAATACTTGTATTCTAGTCAATCTTTCACATATCCACGTAAAAGATGCATAGGAAAACAAAAATATAAGTTTCAATAAAGATCACAAGCTTTTTGCTGAAAAATGAATGTTTCTGCGCGCTTCAAAAATATTTTACAAAACCTGAATCGCGCGCACGGCTACTGCAACAAATAAAAAAAAAATTGAAAAATAAAGAGAGATAAAGAACAACCCAGAAAATAATCTGATTTCGAAATAAAAAATGATAAAGCCAAATTACAGCCATAAAAAAATGTATGGTTATCTTATTTTTACTTTCTATACGATTATTATTATATATTTCATATTTCACATTTTTTGTATGAATTAATTTAATGTATGTATGAGCGCGCGCGCACTTTCAGAAAAAACTCCCACTATTATTTCATAATAAATAATTTTCTTCTTTTCTTTCTTTCTTTACTAGCTTGACTGCCAAGGAATATCGACATTAAAAATGCAAGATAAAGCGGAAAAAAGAAAAAACCATATAAATTTTTCTTCTCCAGCATTATAGTATCAGGTGGAACTCCGATGCATAAAAAATCAATGCTTTATTCCTCCCCGTCCAATTCGATATATAAATCTTTTGTCCACTATCCTTCACAACATACTGATTCTCTACCTCGTCTTTCGCAAAATTTATACGCAGTCAGAGTGGAAAACCGCCATCTTTTAATTTATGCGCCGCTCCGGGAATTTAATATTCTCGCAGCGTCTAAGACGCGTGCCGGAGAGTTGCGGCGGAAACCTTCTCCCGCGGCGTGTAAAATTGAGAAGGATAACAGAACAGGAAAATGGAAGAAGTAAAGGGAAGAACAGGTAGGAGTAAGACAGCCGCTAATGGTGGATGGTACTCGAGGGCCCTTTCTCGCTGGGTCCGGCTTTTGCATTCCAAAAAGGGTTAACGACGCGAAGCTGTAATTTGCGGATTGGGCATGCCGAGCTTTTGCACCGTCTCCGGTTTCCATGTCTCTTTGGTAGAAAGTTTCGTATGTCTGTGATTTAAGCAAGGTACGCGTTCTTTCCAGGTTTTTCTAACAACTATAAACTGCAGAATCTTTGGAATTTTATTATAACCATCATAAAGGAAATCGATAGAAAGTTGAAAGAAAAATTCCATCGTTTGTAGAAATATTCTATTTATTTAAAAAAAGAGAGAGAGAGAGAGAGAGAGAGAGAGAGAGAGAGTTTGCGAATGAAGTGTATCAAAACACAACATAGTTTCATCAAATGTTGAAATTGATTGAAATTCCTGAAATTTCACGAAATGTATTCTTTACAAACGATTACAGTGGTGTACATCATACAGTATAACATACATCATATAATTCTTTAATCGATCATATTTTCATCAAAAGCTATTGTCTAGTCTACATAATTTCCTGTAAAGAACTTTCGTAATTTTTGATTAATTCATCTTTCTATAAATGTTTAATTTTTAACATTTTTCTTACTGCAATTGGATCCAAAATCAGTATCGTAAAATGCGATTTATTCGATTTATTCGACGGATTATTAAAAGCATTATCAGAGTGAAATGTGCACCTAATGTAATTGCTACGAAGAACTTAAACGAGGCATGCCTCTCAAGTGTCGGTGTTAAATATCTCATTATGCCTTCTACTTTCTTATTATATAGCGAAATTGTACCATTGATTGTACCATTCATGAAACTACTGGCATCTCTTTGAAGTTTTATTTAATGCGTTTACGTACTCGTTAATTAAATTTTGCACATTCTTTCGAATGTGCAATTACTCTCTCCTTGCATCTGTCAGATACAATAGGATAATTACATGGGACAATAAAAAACAAATAAATACACTGTATCCGGCGGCACATTGTGCATATCATTGTGCTTCTTTGCATGATAAATTGCATTGTCAAGAATAAAAGAGAGAAAAATTCAGCGTCATTTAAAATATGCTGAAATTTATGTCTGCAACATATTCTATTGAAAAATAATTTCACATTATTGATCCTGATAAAAAAAAATTCCTAATATTATTCTTTAATCTATAAGACTAGTTTTATCATTTATTGAATTAAAGAATATCGTAATAATTTTTATTCATCGATAATCGACATTAAATCTCTCTCTCTCTCTTTCTGTCAGTAATTCTTGCCTTCTCAAAAGTTATAGAAATAATCTTTCAAATAAATAATAATTTTCTCCGTTAAAGACATCAGAAAAAGACTAAAATAATATATTTTGATATTATTCATTTTTATAAATTTTATAGAAATAAAATGAACAAGAGCGAAAGAAAAAAATATAAAAGAAGCTAAAAAGATCAAATTTCTATCCAATCTCAAAATATTAAATCAGATAGATTTAAAAAAGTAATCAATATATATAAGGAAAAGTATAAAAAAATCAAATAAAATAAAATAAAATAAAATGAAAAAAATATCCGTAGTTTGCCGCATGACGGTGAAAAGACCAATTCGCCAATCAGCGATGCATCCGACGCATATCAACGCGATATCTCCGGCATAGATCTGAGAAAAGACGAAAGTAGGTCAACAGTAGTTCGCTGTATAGTAGGAAATGCAAGGCAAGTAACGGGGATAATGCAGTCGTGCATAGTGCAGTCGACTGTGATGAGTCACAGTAATAGTCTCTCGAACAGAGAAACAGAAGTGGATAACTTGGAAGTTTTCGTATGTTCACGGTATATATATATGTTAATTACATGTAATTGATCGTTTAACAAAAAAGATCTTTACGAGAAAAAGCTTTTACAGCGAAAACTTTTTTCCGCATAGTAATTCTTCAGGATCCAAGCTTTGTCAAACCGAGAGAAAATACGATTTTTGCTTGATTTACGCCGCACAGACACACAACTACGAGTTGTAAAAAATATAATCTAGTAATTTATATTCTTTTCAGCGTTCGTGCGATATAAATAAATCTGAATCACGCGAGATTATTTTCTAATAAAATAAAGCAACGATCTGTGTTGCTTAATAGAGGCACAATATTTTTTATAAATATCTAAAAACGAGCCACGTACGAGAAATCTTTATATCTCGAGAGTCTTGTATTTTTCAAAATTCCCTGCAACAGCTTCATACGCCTACACAGTTTTTCGCCACTGCTCATTAAATTACGTACGTCTCTTGAACGAAGAAAGACAGCCAAGAAGAAAGACCAAGAGAGTCGCTCGACCGAGTGGCAGATGAAATAAAGGCAGCCACACGGGTTCGCTCGCTTTTCACCGCGACGTCAGTTACAACGTTGTTCCGCTAGACGAAGCAATTATCTGTCACCAAAGAGTGCCCTTACTTCCTACGAGTACATAGCGTAGCATAACTGAGCGAGTGAATTTCGGTTAACTCGATTTTTGTCATCGGTGACCGCGCGCCTCTCTCTTTTCTGCAAATTGAAAAATGTATCGAGCGTGCCCTGAATATGAGAAAAGTAGAGAACGAAGATTAAAGGGCGCGTATGTGAAAAAAATTCGTTTAAACGATGTCGAAAAGTTTATTAGCTATCCTCTCTCTTTCTGGTTATGATTATATTATCTATTATCAATATACGAAATGCTAAGAATAATATAGATTTATTGTTAGAAGAAAGGTAAATTTTTTTTTAGAGACAAACAAAAAGAAAAATGAAGCAAAAAAAATTTACAAGCTAACAAAAATGGTGCCACTCTGTGATAGAATATTTTAAGATAATTCAATTTTATTCTATAAGTATAATTTAGTTCCATATCATTTTAGCCTCGCGTATTATCATAAAGAGCTTTTTGAACTTCTCTCTGATCTCGCCTTTATCGATGAATTTAATATAGTAGAAAATTTAGAAAAATTAATGTTTTTCGATATCGCTTGATTAACAGAAAGAGCTAGGTTTCTTTAGATGCAAATAAGACAAGAGAAAGAGACGACACGCGTATAAGTTTATTTATAAATCAGTTATACAATTTTTATAGCTTTATTTTAATGATTAAAAAATGTATATTATACTTTAAACATAGATATAAGTTTAATATGAAATGAGTCATGCACATGTAAAAAATCATCAGAGAAAATATGACATTTTTCTGTAGCTTTTACTTACTGTGTAAAAATGTACTTTCTCGATTTGCGACAAAAGTCACGTACTTGAAGTTATACAGTTACAACGACACATGACATGCATGTACATTTGCGACGTGTCAAACGTGCTTAGTAACCCAAGAAAACTGTTATGTCAAATTGTATGAAAAGACGAGGATGACGAATTTTCGATCGTCGCTTCTTAATCAGAGAGCAATTTCAATTGAAAGTGCGACCGTGTCGTTAGCACATCCAAAAATTTCAACGAGATTTTAACATCAACTCTCTCTCTCTCTCTTTCTTTCTTTCTTTCTCTTTCTCTTCTTCTTAGGCTCCTTTCACCCTTCTTATGCTTACAAAAACACGAAACTTTCGAGTTACTTTCATCATGCAATCTCCGTCTTTACGAAGTTTACGCTCGGACAAGTTTCCTAGAGTTTCGCCAGTGTTCTTTTTATTTCGTCCGTTTTAATCGATCCGTCATAATTACCGCGGACGCGTGAGCTGCATTAAAACTTGTCTCGAGTGGTTCTCTAACGTTATCTTACTCTAACCGAGAAAAATGTATCCAGACGAAAGTAGCGACCGCGGAATTCAGGTCGAACGTTTCAGCCTCGCGCTTAAACAAGCCTCGAAACAGCTGCCTGACAGTGATACCTTTTGCGGTTTCCACGGTAGAAATATTTCCACTTACTGCGAAAGCCTCGTGCCTGGCATTCCTACTACGCTCGAACGCCGGTGCATAATGCACGCGTGTAAGGCCGGTAGCGCGCGCACGTCTGCGCACGCGCGCGAGATATAAACGCTGCGGGAAGATAGGAAGCCAGTAGCGGCTCCTTGGGAATATCCGGATCTACGAGAAAGGAGAGCCGGAAGCATACCCGAGCAAAACTTGATCGGTAGGGGCATCACGCTCGGAGCATAACTGACTGACTTCTCGTGCAACCGCCCATTCCGAGACGATCCAGGACGATCATCTCTCCCTTCCTTCCTTCCTTCCTTACCCCTAACCAGTCGCGCGAAGTATCGGGAGGGTCCGGCATCCCTTATCTGTAATTTATACTTTCAATTTACTCTCGCCGGAAGATTCCAGAAAGTTCGATCGTCTGGCGCGCGAGGCCGATCTCCTCGGCGGGAGAAATCCAGAATAAGAGAGGCATCTCTCTCGTTTCTCTCTCGGCATGGAACTTCGGCGACTTAATGGTTTCGTTCCGAACGTCGCTTTTTTCAATTTCACACCCTCGCCATCGGGTCATTAACGTCGCGTCCGTGATACGTCTTCCGCGCCGTCGTCTGTAGCACGTGAATTAAATAAAGATGTCTGATGTGGCAATTATCTGGACGAAGCCAGATAAACGATAGTTAACAATACTTTTTTCGAATCTGACATCCATAGTCTGGAAATAAAGCTGACGTTTTGACTGAAAATAGCAAAGCTTAAGAACAATTATAGGAGATGATTGCAAATAATTTATGATTATTTCAGTTTTCCAGAAGCAACATACATTGACAAGAAGCAGAATTAATTTCTTTATAAAAATGCGAAATAAATCCTTCGTTTCCTTACAAGATATCAGATTTTATGCCAAACCATTCAAAATTTTGCTGAATTTATTAGAGATTGTCTACAGTTTCTCGTGATCAGTACCGACTGCGATGCATATTTCATTACGATTGTACGTTTGAAACGTAACAATCGGTCGCTTTGAGAATTATCGAGTAGTACAGGGCATCGCATACACTCAGACTTCTTTATAGGAATCGACAGTAGATACTAGCAGAGGTAAGAGAAGTTTCGCACGCTGATAAAATATTCACAGCACACCATCAGCTTCAACGTGGAAAATTAGATTTGTCCGGAGTTGGAAAACCTCCATTACTATTAGGAGGTAAAGTAATCTGGAGATAAGATGTATACAGGATTGAGAATATGTACACATTTTCACGGCCTGTGTTCTTCGTGCAGCGTCAGAACGTTACATATTTATCTGTTCTATAAATATTTCGTAGGTATTGTTTCGAAAACTTATCGCATATTCAGCGTTAAAGTAGGAGTTTATAAGGTAAACTAAAATCTTTATAAACTCTTGCATTTCCTGCAAAAATGATCTTGTTTGTAGTTTATCTTCGCTTATAAGGGGGAAAATACGACATTATCTGTTTGAAGACGAAAAAATTTTCATACATCTCATTTCAGTTTATTCGGTTTAGCTCTCGTTTATTTCCAAGTCCCTTAAAATGCCATCATATTTGATTCTCGAGCAGAAAGAATATTTTACACGGGACAAACCAGGTTCGTAATCGATTGATTATTTAGCGTTAAATCTCAAGATCAATATATTTGTTTTTGCAACTATATAGTTGCATTGGAGAATGGATGCATTCGAGAATTACTCTATCCCGAATTTACCTAACCGTACCGGTTACAAGCAATTCATCTTAAGGGCAAATCGATCGTCGCTGCACATCGGCTCGACGTTTTCGAAGAGTGGTTACACCGAGAGGTACGACGACGAAGGGTGAGAGAAAATATTGCCCAAGTTTATGGTAGGTGTAAGGGGCATGAATTTATGGCGAGGGGTTCGAAAGCAGCCACGAAATGCGAAAAAAAGTGGAATTCGAAGCAGTTTCTCTCGTAGATACAAATAACCCGGGCAAAGATATATGATACACGAGTTAGTACCTTTCGCTTGATCTTTTGATAATGCCACTTGACTTGCATCGCTATAATTCTCTCTCTCCCCTTCCCCTTTCCTGAGAATATATATTATCTGAAGTTAAATACAAATAACAAACGCGAAAAATTTGTAGTGTAATTTGTAGCCATTTAAAATCATCAACTGTACGCTTCGTTACGTATCTGATTTGTTATATCTCGAGGAAAGGATAGTTAACGTGTGCATTTTAGTTACTATTTCGTTTAACAATTATATTTATTCTATCCTCGGTCGTTGAAGAAAAAAAAGTATAAACTTCATTAAAGTTATATAATTATATTTTGCCATTTGAAAAACTTTTAACTTTCTCTTATAATATCAAGATTGTTAAATTTATCTTTTTCAAAACGTAAAGTATTTCAGAGAATAAATTCTAAATTTTATGTCAAGTCTTTTGACTGGCCAACATCATAAGTAACATATCATAAGGCATATCTATCTAAAATTTCTACGTAAAATTTCTAAAAGACAATTTACATCCACAATAGAGCAATTCGACATTCTATGCTCGATGACAGCAAAGGGAGTGCAAAAGACATAGGCATATCTATTTAAAATTTCTACGTAAAATTTCTAAAAGACAATTTACATCCACAATAGAGCAATTCGACATTCTATGCTCGATGACAGCAAAGGGAGTGCAAAAGACACGCGAGAGTACGCGGATCAGATTCAATAAGCCAGAATAGAAGCTGGTTCTCGATCGAATTCATCAGTTATAGACGGTAGGATAAAGACTCGGGACGCGAGGGATGGAAGGGAAGATCAAAGGACCACCCGCGGAGGCCTATTTCATTATGGATTCTCTGAATTGAGATGAGAAATGCGGTCTATTGAGCTCGCGATAATTGACTACTTTGATCTGAAGTCTATTCCGTTATGATTTACCACTCGTACAAGTAAACAAGCAAACAAATTGAAATATGCATTTTTCTCTTCATATACAATATTCGTTTCATCATACTCGTTTATATGTTCATTTATTTGTCTATTCCCTGTGCAAATACGCAACTTCATTCCGTCATCAGTTATATGTTTCTCGAAAAAATACGCGAACAAAAAGGCGCAATAAAACCGCTGTTATATCTGTCACAGCACGTCCTTCCCCGCGTAAAAAATTTACATTTGAACGTATTCGCGCATTACGTTAACCTTTCTCTCGGCTGCATTTTACGTTTTTAATTAAAAATCTTTAATCAATTCACGGCAAAATTATCGCACACAGAACTCGCTATTTGAGATCCGAGCAAGAGCGTCTGATGTGCATTGCGCGTATCATTGCCGTTCCGTCGTTTTTAATCAGCCGCATTCTCTCGACGATGACGCAACAAATTACAATCTGACAACCGTTGTCAAGAGCCGCGTATATTCGATGTCGGTATAGATTATCAATATAAAGGATACCGATTCCCGTTTAATTAGGGAAAAGAGCCGGAAAAAAGGGGACCGAGGGGACCGAGTATAATCATGGCACAGATTAACGCGTCTTCCTTTCTCTCTTCCTCCCTTTCCTCTTCCCTTTTTTCCATTTTTATTTTATCCACCGTACGTATGTTTTCCTGATGAATTCCGAGCACGCGTTATTTCCGTTATCGGATACCGCGAGTATAGAGTTTCCGAGGATTGTTTTCGAATTTACCTGCGTAACTTTTACCTCGCGGATTTTATCCGGGACGCCACCGCATTCCGCGACCAAAGCGCTCGACGATATTTTTGTCTCTGGTCACCATTCATTTTTCGCAACCACAGACATTTCGCGGCCGTCGTAATTTAAATACACTCAACTACGTGCGCGTTAAAATACGTTTGCGGGATGATATCCGACAAACTGAACATTATAATTTACCGTCGTTACAGCTAAGCAATATCATATTCTTCTATATTTCAATATTATTCCCATGCGCAGTCCCGTAATTAATCGATATCGCCGATTAAAGTCAGATAATAATATTAGGATGATAATAGCGCGGAAATTTTACGATATCGAAGCGAAGTTTGATAACGTCCGGATCGCGTCGCCCGTCGCTCGTCTCCTTCGAGTTTTATACCAAGCGCCTCGTTCCTTTAACATTTTCGCTCTAGTTATCGTAAGTCCACCATCTGCAATCAATGACGTCGGATAATTGAATTATCCCTACATCTCGGTAATTTTCAGCCGTTCGCCACGCCTCGTCGAATCTCGGAGTTCCTTAATCCCCGGAACGTCGTCGTCGTTCGGATCGAAACTTTCGCTCCATCGCAGATTCCGCAACATCTTTTCCTCCGCCCGATATTAATTTCCCGCCGCGTCTTAATTCATTCTCCCGCACGCATCCCCGCCGCCATTATCCACCCCGAAATGCGACTCGTGCCGGTTGGTCGTGTCCCGTAAACTATGCGGAAATTCGACGACATATTTTCCTAATTCATCGCGAGTAATTTATGATCTTAACCGTGGCGAACCGTGACAAAGTACAGCGAGGAGAATCTTGGAAACGCCTACGTCATCTTTCAGGACCTCACGAGTCGCGGTACATCCCGGCTCGTCCTTACATAGCACGCATTCCCTATCAACCTAACTCACGTGAGAGAGACGGAAGTCGCGCGCGCGACTGCATTTATCTAATAAACACTATGGAAAGTTCCCCGGGATGATACACGGCCACGATGAAATTACTTTAAACCAGCGCAAGAGCGCCCTAATCGCCCTCGCTCTTATATAAAATACCGCGTGCCAAGGCATACGAAAGAAGCTAGGCGAAGGATCAGCATCGTGGAACGTCTGGTATCTGGTGGCTAACAGCAATTCCGAACACCTAAACATTTCCGCTAATTAAATTTATCGCTTTCATTCCACGTCGCGCTTCTTCGGGGAAACTTGCCCGGGGAAGCGTTGAGATATTCTCGATCGAAGGTTAAAGACTTTAGTCCGCCGTCGTTAAAGAGACGACCAAGTTCTCGCAATAGAGAAGATAGTTTCTAAAAGGTTTATAATATTCTAAAGTATAAGATTTTTCCAACTCTAATATTTTTGACACAAAAGTTACGTTTGTTGAAAAAATCGAATTATATAAAGCAATATTAATTTTAATCTATTTCAAGGAATAAAAGTCTTTCAAAGCCCAAAAATTGATAATTTCGTCGATTTGGGTACTGAATTTGGATCGGAATTGCCCTAAGACCATCCCGATTAAAACTTCATACAAGCGTGACGAAGTGTGAAAATAATGCGAGGGATCCGGTAAGAGCCAGACAAAAGTTGGATGGTGCGTTAGCCCTCAAAGGGACGACGGTGGCGAGAGGGGGGAGAGGTCCTGCCGAGGGGAAAAGGAATTATCGCGGCGCGCCGTCGCTCCGCGAGGCATTAATGAATCGAATAAGTTTCGAGGGCTATTAAAGTTGAAATTTGATTTACGCCCTACCGGCGATTACCGTCGCGCGAAACTGCCGCTGTCTCGTCGGCTAGAGCGAGCAGATAAGTGAATCGCACCGAATTCAGACTCTCGGCCGGCGTCTTATTCCCGGCTTCTTATCGCGCGAAAAGTCGTCGTGAAAGCGACACCACCACTCCCAACGAATACGGGTCGTGGCAAAATACGCTTGTAAATTTCTATCCGACGTTTTCGGCTGCGCGCCTTCAAGACGGATGCTGCGCGTCGTTGGAGCTGCTGGAAGAACGCAGCAGAGATAAACTAAAGTGTTTGAAACTCGAATCTAATCAAGCCCGTAAACGTCGGCATTTGGCTACTAACGAAGAACGCCGAGCCGCGCTATTTACTCGAAATTGGTTAAACTTGCTCGGAAATAAGCTCTGCATCCGCGAAAATTACGGCAATCAATGGAGTAATTATGTAGTAATTACGGTATTTCTTGTGGAACATTGGAACAAGGGAGATATAAAAAAAACCTTGGCACAATGAATTACATCGGTAGATTAGAATCGTGAGTCTATCTTCGATCTTACAAATGATATTTTAGAAAACAATTGAGATTTCAATTATTCTCGTAAATAAATAATACAAATCCTTAACATTTTTGTCACGAAAAAATCTACTTGTAATTAATCAGGAAACCTGAACATCTAAAATATTATTAGATTTAGAAAAGCATCATGTAAAATTGTTTCTATATAAGATATGAAGCACATATTATTCTATGCATTGAATTATATCAGAAAATTATATATGTATGTATACATATATATTATACAAAAAATATAATACATAATTAATCAATCGTAGATTTAATGCGTTCCATATACACATACGTAGTTATACCTCATCAAATATTATTTAGAGTCAATAACACGGTAAATCGTTCCCAGTAATTAAGCATTACCGGTATTACAAATGATACAAACATATATAATGATTGTAATATAATCAGATCTCATAGATAGAGGAAATCATTTTGCGTATTTGTTGCATAAACACGTGTGATATAGGCGATAAAATACGAACAAAATGCCTTAATATAACGATGAAAATTTAACGGTTGAATGCAAAACTCTTTTTATGAAACGCACGCTTCGCTTATAAAAATATTGCGAGCATTGATATATATCTGGATTTTTCTAAAAAGTAAATCCTGCCGACAAAATGCCGAGCCACATTGACACGAAATTCCCGCCATTCAGCAATTGATGTTGCGTTCATTTTTCTCGAGAAGAAATATTGGAGACGATTGTGAAACATACTTCGATCTGTTCTGAAAAGAAATAAAAAAAAAATTCAGATCTCATCCTAAAGCGATGCTCGAGCTAACGAGATGCGCTCGTTCCGAGAGTTGTTTGTCCAACAGTGTGCCCTCGATTTTTACAGCTGCAAACGAGCACGAGATAGAAGAAAGGGGACGAAGGGTACTACAAAAAGTGGATAGAGAGGGAGAGGGAGGGAGGGAGGGAGGAGGAAAAAAAAAGAAGAGCCGGATGGAAATCCGACTCGGCCGACGTTCCGACGAGGACAATAAGAGCAGCCATCCGGGCGTTTCCGAGCCACCCGTTCCCCCGCCCGCGTCTAATCGCCCCCCCGAGACAAGAGGCTTAAAGAGATACAGAATTCGCGAAAATCGCGTTCGCACGGAAAAGCGTTCGGTCGCGAGCGGCCTCATTTGTTTGATCTTTTGTGTGGGAGAACGACCGCCATAATCGCTTCGCGCGTTTTACTATTGCTCTACTACATAGAGTCGCCTCTCGCTTTGAGCCTCGAGGGGCTAAACGCTTCCCGATATCATCATCGCCGACGCCGTCATTGTCGACCTCCTGTTTCTCATTCGAAGAGGAGTAACGAGAGGGTTTCGAAGATTGCGTCTCGTCATCGGTATGCGGAATGTGAGATGCGCTTTTATGGAAGCCCTTTACGAGTGTCGGGCATAATTATGACAAGACCGCGCGTCATATCGCACGATGTCGCGATAATCGATTAAATGTCGTTCTGACGGAACGATGTGCCTTTCTGCACATAATCGTTATAGTTAAATTAAACTACGTTATATTATCTGAGATTGCGTTAAGTGACAACTAGCTACCTAGATTCGCTGATAAATTGCTTGATTACATCTGACATTGATATATTCTAGTGTCAAAGTAATATAAGCGATGATTGCATTTCTACCGTTATTTCCTGTCAATCACAGATTTCATGAAAAATATTTAAGCATCGACAATTTCTTAAATATCGAACATTAAAAGCTATCATTTATATTTTTCTTAAAAAATGTTTAACATTAAAATTGTTAAATTATTGTTAATATTATTATATCATAAAATCTATTCAAACTAATCTAGAGATATTCACTCACATTATCTTCTGGGTAAAATATTAATTAAATAATACAATACTATATTTATCTGGTATTAAACCTGTTTCCAACTTAATTAAATGAAATCCTTCAAATTTATTAGATAGAATTACACTGTAATTATTAAAATCTCAATCGTCTCAAAATATTAAAGAGAGCATAGTTTCTCAATTTCACCAGTTATTCCATTTTATCCTTTAACGTTTTGATAAAATATATAACGATATTTGAAACAGTCCATTGATTAAATTATTGTAAATTGTCACTTTACAGAAACTATATTTCATGCCGAAAATAAAAGAGATCACGCTGCAGCATCATAGGAGCCGATAAAAAAGACGTGTCGCTTATCTCGTGGCGTAATATTGAGAGAGGGATGCGAGCTTATCTCTCGGGGCGGACTGATTTAAAGATCGAACATATGGAGTCACGTATCGAAAAAGTGGAGAACTCTACTTACGTAGATAGTCCCGGGTTCGACTTATTGTTAACCTCGGTAAAGCGAGCCGGGCCGTCAACGTTTCTCACTAAAACCTTCATCCCTATGACACGTCCCTCGTAAATATACGTGTCGCGTCGTCGACCTGACAGTCCTGTACAGAAGCCGTCTCGCATGGTCTTCGGAAGAAACGATATTTGCCGGGAAACAAATTTACACGGTCATCGCGCGGGTCGTTACAAGTCAGTCGTTTCACGTCTCGCGATGACAACCAGGACGACGACGACGATACGGGATTCATTTCGAGCAAACGAGCTGTCTCACCGTTCCTCGAATGAAATCGCCGGACGTTATCATCTAGCCCAGTGATAGCCCGGGGCAGCAACAATTTACCTGATAGCAAAGCAACACGTTTCACGAATTTTCATTAATTTGGCGAAGTTAAAAACTTCACGTTTAATGTTACGGTAATATAAATACGACAGACATATACTTCGTTATTTCGTTTGATTGAATACGATCAAAAATTAATATCTGTATAGCGAAATGCGCGTCAGTAGTCAAAGTATGAGTTATCGGTGTAAGCGTTAGTCAATGTGATAAGCTTCGTGTTTCCTGACGGAGAAACGGAAGAAGCGTCGCTTCCTTTGATTACGCGCCTCCGCGAAGAAGAACGGATTAAGTAGCGACAACCTCTAGCCAAGACGCGACGCCACGCATTAATGGATTTCGTGACAGTTGCTTCTTTCGCAGCACTTGAGACAGAATGTAATATTATAAAGCTTATAGAACGAGAAAGAAGACGCGGGTAAATAAGATATCGCGGTAGCTTGCGCGCGGATATCTTGCTCTCTGTTGCATAAAACTAATTTCGAGAGGCGCGTGCTTTGTAACTTTCTTCTCTACGGTATACCTTTACCGGTAGATCTGGCGTCAGACGTGAAACTACGCAATGTTTAACGAGATTGCCGATGACTTGAAAAACTAAAAAAAAAAGGGGACGATGCAGTGGGCAGGTAATAAAATTTAAGAAACTTCTGGTTAATAAAAATAATAACAAAATCTTGTTTTCGAATTAATTTCAATTGGATTAATAAAACATTAATTACAGAATTTTTGAGGGACTATAAATCCAGATACAAACGAGAGAAGAAATGATGTCCGAATATAATTTCTATCGCGAGACCGTGTTCGATTTTGCTAAATCTTATCATTCGATTCCAGATGATAGTTATATCATAATACCGGTATATGATCAAAGAAATTTGTAATGTTCATTCTTCGTCTTCCATTATTCAAAATATGAATCCATCATGTTAGTCATGATATATAAAACAAATTTCACTTATATACGTGGCTCGAAAACGGCTAAACGATATATAATTCTCCTACGTCAAAATTAAAAATTTGTGCTCTATTTCTTCTAATTCTATGCACTTTATACTTTCCCTCCCTCTCTTTTCCTCTCTATTCCATACATCAAAATTACTATTTCAAAATAACAGATTATAAATGCGATATAAATCTTTCCTCTGATTATATTATCGCGCCATATTAATATTAATATATATTCAATGTACTTTGCTGAATTAAACTTTACATATAATATTCCTCATATTTCACTAAAACACATACGGTATATCTATGCTTTCTATCAGCAATGATATTCACATCAGAGAATTAATAATTCACGCCTATTAAATTTAACATTATAATTAAATTAAAAGAATTCTTTTTTCTGGATATAAAATATAGAGAGAAAGAAAAAAATCTCCAAAAAGAAATTAATAAATGTACAATAAAAATCTATCCGCGGTATCTGAAAAAATACTTTTTTCACCTTGTTTATAAAAAAGAATATCTTTTCTTTGTGCGAAAGCATAAAATATATAATGAATGCGGATAATTGCAGAATGTACATGTAATACATAGAGTAGCGCGATGTTCGCGTAACTATTACACCTTTTGATGCGTTTTTTGCCGCGTGTCACGACCTGCTGATAGTAATAGCTCGATTTTCGACAAGCTTGAAACGCGTGATGAGCGGAATCGCTGCCGCGATAACGATGTTCCGGTGTTTCCGGTGAGAACGAGGCTTTGTTCGCTAAAACGGAAACGGATATCGCTCATCAAGGATCATCGGACCGACCCACAATGCACGTTTTTCGTTTCCAAGCGGTGGTAAGATAGGAAAGAACAGGAACGGACGGGATGTACACGGAACAAAAAGGAAGGAGTTACTTGCTCCGCCAGCGTGCAAGAGGCGAGCATCGATAACAATCCCGGGATCAGTGGCGCGATTAATGGCGGCGAGAATCATTCGCCGTCCCTTTGTACACCCTTTGATCGCCGCACTTTTTGTTCTACCAACAGCACGTTTTTTTTTTCCGCTAACGTGAAATATTGCGGATTTTTAAATAATTTCAAGCAATATGCGTGCGCGATGATACACCGCCAGACGGAATGCAAATTGAGTTTAAAAAAAATTTCCATTTTTTGCCCGGTGTAACTGCGCGAATATTTTTTACGCGTCCGGTGAACGATGAACTGCGCAAAAGATCTCGATGCGCCGCGCGATTTTTCTCCCTCACTCATTCACCAGATTCCAGTCGGGGTTACGGCGGGTTAATAGAAAGCTATAATTCTTCATCTCTCGGAAAGATATTTCCCCTTGCTTTCCTGGAAGCTTTCGAGCTTTAGTAAACGCGTCATTTAAATTTTGATAAATGAGAATCTTGGAATATAGATGCTGCATTTTTGATAAAACATAGCAACCCGTGCTTCACGACTGTAAAATGTAATTCCGTTCTCAAACTTTATGAAACGAATCACAAAATTAACCCAAGTATTCGTTTATAAATCCACTCGAATCATCGTGTATTATGCCATAAGAGAGTACGCGATCTAACAGCTGCCCTGAGATCCCCTCAAAACGATGACATCCAAATCCGATGAAAAATCCGCACCTCTGCGATACGTCGGGGCGGGACAGAGTGGACGGTCGGGCAAATTTAATTAAAATTTAATTCGGGGGTTTCGCTAAATCCGCAAATTCCACAGACAGACCCGGACGCGTGCGTATGTCTGGCGACATCCGAAGCGTGTGGACCTGCCGGAGTTAGTGTGATAGTCACCTAGACCGGTCTCCGCTCGAGTTCGTCGCCAGGGGGTTGAACAGTGATTCGGGTTTGCGTGAGAGGGTTGCCAGCGAGAAGTGTGAGACAGAAAAAGAGAGACAGAGATATGAAGGCTGCGGGATTACCGCTAAAAGCGTACAAATCCTTCCCGGAAAACCTGGAGCGACGAGACTGCGCTTTTGGATACAGTGCGGAGCGAGAAAGGCGAAACGAGCCGCGGCACAGGCGGAATGAAGTTGCCAGTTTAGGCTGCTGTGGCAAGCCATGGAAACTTTGTGCCGGTTCCCTCGCGACAAGATGAGAAACTCCTGCGGGCTTCGATCGGGTCGATTTGCACCGAGCACGCTTCGCTTTCCGATCGTTTTCGCCGCGAGTAACGTAAGTGACGCGAGCTGCATCAATCATGCCTTGATGAGATATAAACGCGATTGAGATCGAGAATAAAAGAATTTTTTTGCATATTTATAATATTCTATTGTTGAGAAATATCAAAATAAGAATATATTCAGGACGTAAAATTTGATATTTTCCGTAATTGCTTCAAAATATCTATTTTCTGAAATAATATAGTGTAATTTATCAAGTATATTTTTACTATACTAATATAAATTGTTTTCGCAATATCTTGAATAATTTTAAAAATATTCAAAGAGAAATCTGTCGCGCGATGGCCTTTTTTTGATGCATGTATTGAAAATTCATTTTTAAAAGGTTATTTTCTGATAGCAGTAGAGAAATATGCATATATAATGACTTAAAAATTTTATTTAAAATAAAAAGCATAATGAAATACTTTAATTTTATCTTTTTTCTCGATGTTATAATTAAATAAATCAAATTTATCATTATTAAGATCATTTAAAATAGCGCAATAAATATTTATATTTCCTCTTATTATATATATATCTCTTATAATTTTGAAAAAATTAAAAATACTAAATACAACTGTTCGTGAAACTGTTTTAAAACACACACAATATTAAAACAATTAAATATAATAATTATTACAAAAGTAAAATGTTATTCTGTAAAGTAACATTTTAATTTTATAAAATCGCGATTAAATATTCAAGATGCATCAAAGATGAAATGAAAGAACAGATATACCGATTGACTTTTCAGCGCACAATTAATATTGCGTATTTATGAAGACGGGTCGTTGAGCTAAGCAGAAATCAATAGTAAAACGAAGAAATATCGGTAAACTTTTTGACGTTAATACCGGTTTTAATATCGCCCGTTCGTCTTGAAATATGGTTGACGCGGCACAGCAGCACCACCGGTCGAGGTCGATGCAGGGCTGCTTCAATAAGATCTCAACCAATAATAGCAATAGTGAAGCATCATTGGTCAATATCTCCTACACGTGCCGCCGTAATGTATCGAGCGTCGGTGGTTGGCATCGAAAACTTTCAATATCAGACAGCTGAGGAACATCTTCCTCGCTGCTAAATTGAATTATCATTGTCTCGGATTCGCTCGTAATAATATCCAAGTTTCAAAATTTCGATATACATCCGTCACAATCGTCGATATATAATACGCTGACAAAAATATATGTCCTATTTTATATCCATCTTTTTTTTCTTTTTTCATATTAGCTCTGTCTTTCTCTATATAAATTTAGCAGCAATTCTCTAAAATGTCTAAAGTTTCAACGCGCGAGCGGTGAAATTATAACGATTTGTTTTACGTGTCTCCGACGCGCGCGCACGTCGTCAAAAGTTCTCTATCCAAACATAACGTAAACTTCGTAGAGCGCCAAGTCTTTGCGTTTGGGCGGAGGACATTCAGTTTACACCGAAATAAAAGTCGCAGAGCGACTATATAAAACCCGTGTCTCTCCTCCAAACTTCCGAATCACGATGCTGCCTTCATCCCGGAACGACCTCGCTCGGACCGGCTCGAGAGATCTCAGTACGGAAGAAGCACTGACCGGCATCTCCCGTGGAAAGTTGTACATCTCGAGCAACGAGTCGTAGTGAGTATACGCGTACACACGCCATTCTGTGAACGCGATTCGAGATAGCGGCACGGCAAGAGCTTTTAAATGTAAAACAGGTCGGCTGGTTGGTGACACCTAACTCACGCTCGGAGAATAGACGACGAAGGAAAAAGAGGGACCTATATGTATACCGGGGCAGGTGAATAGAGGAACGACGAGAGAGTCGGAGAAAGAAAGGAGAACCCGACGAGAGAGCGGCCCGACGTAGTCATCTCCTCGCGTTCTCCATTTTCCACGACACTCGCCCCTTCTGCGCTATGCCCTTCGAGACGAGAAAATGGAAAATACGGCCGTGTTGTCTGCCGGGATGCTTTATGAAATTTAATAAATACGAAATGAATCTGCCCCATCGTCGTGGAGCGAGAGTGTGCGCGAGAGATGGTACGATAGGGCAAACGAGAAAACCGCGAGAGTAAGGCGAGTAGGGTGAAAAGAACAGCACCGAGCTACATTGCCGAGATAGGCTGTTGGCCCAATTCACCGTCTCGTTTCGCTCCTCCATCTTCTGCCTCTTTTTCTTTCGTGATAGTGCAATGTTGTCGAAGCTAGGCCATTCTAGGATAAACATGAAAAATAAATGCACAATCGCAAACTTGAACACATACAGTTGCGTCTTAAACTTATTTATGCTAAGCATGTGTGTGAAAATAGTCTGCGAGTATTCTTGTAAATGTTTCTAATAAAATTTAAATAAAAATTCTTATTTTTCTCTTTTTATAAATTTATATTTCCATTTCTTTTCTCGAAAAAAAAAAACGGTGATATTAAGGTTGAAAAAAGATAATGACATGAATAAATCATTATTTTTATCAAAGCAATAACCTATAAGAAATTGAGCAAACTAAGATAAATTACTAATTATTATTAAATCATGTCATTAAAAAATATATTATTAAATTTAAGATATATTAAGATATTTAAATAGATTAAGATATATATGTTCCAAAATATAATCAAAAGTCATTTAATTTAATTTAATTTTGGTATATTTCTTGTCTCTCATCTTCTCTAGTTCTAGTGAATTTTCGGAGCGCGTAACGACGACCAAAAAAACTTGGACTGTTTCTTATAAATATTTAATAAAATATCAAATACTAATCGTATCACTTAAAAATTACCATTGTATTTCAAATATATAAAACAAATTTGCACAATTTCAAATAAATATTTGATAAGAAACATTCAGAGTTTTTCTGACCGCTATTACGCGCTCCGAAAACTTACTGGAAAGTTTCTAAGACGGTCTGCGAAAAATAATGTGCGTTCGACGGTATAAATAAGAACTTATTCGCGAGTTCTGCACAGGTGCCGGAACATGGCTCCTACTGCAGCGCGGCAAGAGTTTTCCATGAATTTATCGTCCATTTATGCTAAATTTTTTTAATAATTCTACATGAATTTTTCAGCACATTTCTGTCATGAGAAAATTTTTTCCGGTAACTATATAATAGATAATCGAAATGTTTTGTAATAATTCTTCCTTTATTTCTGTCTCTTTTATTGTACTATTTTTTACATATTGAAAGAATTAATCAATGGAGCTGAAAATTCATATCAAAAGTATTGAAAAAAATATATTAATTCCGCGTATAAGAAATTAATAAAATAATTTGTATGTTAAATGCAATATGTGTGTCGATTTATTTGTGTTTTGGTTAAATTCGATTTGTTCCATTCATTTAGACACAAAAGTACAAACAATTATGCCTGCGGTTCTACATTCAATGTAATTTTTAAAAATTGTGTGTCATAATATTACATCCCTTCTCTTATTTAGAATACGGAAACATAAAATAATAAATAAACAATGCGGATAAATAACAGGTGAATGTTCGCTCAACGAGAGAAATCCTCTTTTTAATGAAATAGTGCAATGCCGGAATAGAATAGCCTTAAACGATATTTTATTTGTCAGTCCACGAATATTTTTTTCTCTTTCGAGAGACAGAGAGAAAGAGAAAGAGAGACGTATAAGAGGTAGCGCATTATCATTATCAACGAATGAGTGACGTGAGTTCCAAGACGATGTAACAGGCAGCGCCGGAAGTGACGGAGAGGAGATTGTACCAATATTAGCATTCGCCTTGATGCCACTACAGGCGAATTCAACAGAAACGCCGAGATTCCGTGTTCGGTCATATCGTATAGTTAGGAATTATCGTTAAACCTGCTTTTGAGTCAAACGAGACTGCGCAGATGTCTGATTCGGGAGGCACTGAATATGCAAGCCTCTTCCGGCACGACGGGTTTCAGATTGTTTTGACGAGCAATTGGCGGCGTTTTGAAGCGATGCGCGTAAATTCGTAACTCCACTTAACTCGCACAATTGCGGCTTCCTCTTTACAATATTCCCAATCTACATTTCATATTCCGAGAGACATTACGTTTGTTTATAACGGATTGTAAAGCATAAATGAGCAATCAGAACAACGATGTATTTTCCTCATTTTGAAAAGTTGGAGGTTTCGTATAAAAGCGTTCGCCATAAAATTCATCTACCTTCTCGCAATATCGTTTTCCCATGATTGCAATAAAATAATCAAATTTAAGATTTTATATCATGCGAGACTAATTAAGGCATCGAATCCTGTCAAACTATATAAGTATCGTATAAAAGCATTCGCCATAAAATTCATCTACCTTCTCGCAATATCGTTTTTCCATGAATGCAATAAAATAATAAAATTTAATATTTTATATCATGCGAGACTAATTAAAGCAGTCCTGTTAAACTATATACGTCCGACCATCATCGACTTACATTACTGTTCGGTTCAATAACTCAAGCACAATTGAATCGTCAACTGTTACGTTTAACTACCGCCAGTTCTCGTCCCGCGAGTTAACTTTTACTTACGTCATACATCACCTGTCCGCAGTATATTACTCTCTTAGTCGCGCCGCGTCACATCATTAATCATGCCGACCATTAACTTGAACAACGCCTCAATGATTACAGCGACGTACTACCGTTTTTCCATAATTACACTAAGGTTACATGCATTGTAAAAGATCGTCGGCATCGTATCCCGATGTTTTGTTATTTTCTTCCAACATAGTGTTTGAATTTCCTGTCCGCATCGAAAAACACGATACAAGCAAGCAAGCAAGAGAGAAAGACAAAGAGAGAAAGACAAAGAGAGAGAGAGAGAGAGAGAGAGAACGAGGAGCAATCAGAACAACGATGTATTTTCCTCATTTTGAAAAGTTGGAGGTTTCGTATAAAAGCGTTCGCCATAAAATTCATCTACCTTCTCGCAATATCGTTTTCCCATGATTGCAATAAAATAATCAAATTTAAGATTTTATATCATGCGAGACTAATTAAGGCATCGAATCCTGTCAAACTATATAAGTATCGTATAAAAGCATTCGCCATAAAATTCATCTACCTTCTCGCAATATCGTTTTCCCATGATTGCAATAAAATAATCAAATTTAAGATTTTATATCATGCGAGACTAATTAAGGCATCGAATCCTGTCAAACTATATAAGTATCGTATAAAAGCATTCGCCATAAAATTCATCTACCTTCTCGCAATATCGTTTTCCCATGATTGCAATAAAATAATCAAATTTAAGATTTTATATCATGCGAGACTAATTAAGGCATCGAATCCTGTCAAACTATATAAGTATCGTATAAAAGCATTCGCCATAAAATTCATCTACCTTCTCGCAATATCGTTTTCCCATGATTGCAATAAAATAATCAAATTTAAGATTTTATATCATGCGAGACTAATTAAGGCATCGAATCCTGTCAAACTATATAAGTATCGTATAAAAGCATTCGCCATAAAATTCATCTACCTTCTCGCAATATCGTTTTCCCATGATTGCAATAAAATAATCAAATTTAAGATTTTATATCATGCGAGACTAATTAAAGCAGTCCTGTTAAACTATATACGTCCGACCATCATCGACTTACATTACTGTTCGGTTCAATAACTCAAGCGCAATTGAATCGTCAACTGTTACGTTTAACTACCGCCAGTTCTCGTCCCGCGAGTTAACTTTTACTTACGTCATACATCACCTGTCCGCAGTATATTACTCTCTTAGTCGCGCCGCGTCACATCATTAATCATGCCGACCATTAACTTGAACAACGCCTCAATGATTACAGCGACGTACTACCGTTTTTCCATAATTACACTAAGGTTACATGCATTGTAAAAGATCGTCGGCATCGTATCCCGATGTTTTGTTATTTTCTTCCAACATAGTGTTTGAATTTCCTGTCCGCATCGAAAAACACGATACAAGCAAGCAAGCAAGAGAGAAAGACAAAGAGAGAAAGACAAAGAGAGAGAGAGAGAGAGAGAGAGAACGAGGGAATGAGGAGAAAAGAGGCGAGAGAGACACACGGCCGTCAACTAACCGTTGTTTCTCCTGGCGTGAATCTCTTGGTCCTCGGATACAGTCTCCAGAAGGGGCAAGGTATTGTCTGGACAGTAGGGCGAACTGAGGACCCCCGCACCGCCCTCCAACATCCCGGTGCCGTCCAGGCCCGCGCTGTGACAGCTACGCGGTAGGCTGGAGTATCCTGAAAACGCGTGAAAGGAGAAGAAATAGCTATCGTGCGTTATTCGTACCTGAAAATATCGCGTTCATCGACATCAGCGAACTCGACGATCGTTTAATGATTTATATGTCCTTGTCATTTTTATCGCGTTGATGCTGCTGTCGCTGCTGCTGTAATTTCACCTTGACAATTACCCCCCCCCCCTCCCCCCTCCCATCCCATGATG
>NW_021851887.1:675058-675397 GCF_003651465.1 Formica exsecta
AAAGAGAAAACAAGGTACACCGGAAGAGGAAGAGAACGTGGTCGCCGTCTTTAACGCTCTGTTGACTTCGCTAGATGCGAAACTTCCTACTTCGCGGTTTACCGCCGATGAACTTAGAATTTCTAATAGGCAAGGACGTCACAGCGTCCGCCGTTGCAAGCCCCGTTTGTCGCCTCGCGTAGCTGTTGCTCGGTCGTCGTCTCCGAGGCCGCGTTGCATTCGAATTTTACACGCTGAGAAAACGAACAGTGGGAGTTAACCGCGATTCTCCGGTGTGTGTGCAATCAAATATTTTCGTGCAATGTTAGTCACTTAGTACGATGCGGCTGGCACGACGCT
>NW_021851887.1:675417-703452 GCF_003651465.1 Formica exsecta
CTCTTCGAATGGTTCTCGTTGTCTTTTACCACCGGAACGTAATAGCCTTACTATGCTATTTTACCGTGTATTGTATTGTTTCCTATCAATGAATCGTCTAAATAAATTGCATTTACGACGAAATAGAGATACAAAGCATGAATAATAATGACTCGAAATGCACCAGCCCTCGCGCATAATTATTTTGGCGCATGATGTAAAAATTCAGATTTTTCTCCTTGTAGAATAGGACTAGAAGAGTCGCGTGTTAAAAAGAACAATTTTCAATCTGCATTTCTTTTTTCTTAAATCGATTATACTCTTAAAATGTCAATATGTAAATCAATCCTTCATTACAAAAAAAAAAAAAAAAAAAAAAAAAAAAAAAAAAAAAAAAAACTCGATTGCGACATATTGACAGATTGCCTGACAGATTTCGATAAAGGCGCGCCGGATTTTTCGTACAAATTTAATCTTTTTTTCGACTGCACTCTGATGCCGTCGTTCAACGACGAGAGTCCCGCACGACCGGCACGAGTGAGACTAGACAAAAACCGGGGAGACAAACATTCACGCTCGCTTTAGGATTCCGTTAATCTCCCCATTTTCCCGATCCCTAAAAAAAGCCGAATTCAACAAAACCGTAATCCGTGGAACAGTACAGACCAAGGGAAAGAAAAACGTTTCCGAGTCGAATCGATCATTCGTGCAAGAATCGATCATGGAAAATCAATCTCTGCACAAGCGTTCTCTCCCCTCCACGTTTCTGGCCAAGTGTTGCCTTTCGTCCCTCTCCCTTTCTCCTTCTCTCCAATAACAATTCCCTCATTCTGCCTCTTCGGCGCAGAGTCTATTATCTCTGATAAAATGAAAAGTTGAGGAGCTTTGACCGTTCAGCCAGTTTATTGCTACACCGGAGAACGACACGAAGCGCCGCCTGGCACAAAACCACTTGGACGGGAAACAGTTGGGCTAGGCACGATAGCTCTCGCCATTCCTCTATACTTCAAACTCCTTCTTTCAGTTTATTACGGATATACGAAAACTACGGTCGCTAGTCTGCCCCCTTTCCCAAGTTCATAACTGTTCAATGAAGTACATCCATTGCACGACCGGCACGAGTGAGACTAGACAAAAACATTCACGCTCGCTTTAGGATTCCGTTAATCTCCCCATTTTCCCGATCCGTAAAAAAAGCCGAATTCAACAAAACCGTAATCCGTGGACGCGTTAGGACAAAGGGAAAGAAAAACGTTTCCGAGTCGAATCGATCATTCGTGCAAGAATCGATCATGGAAAATCAATCTCTGCACAAGCGTTCTCTCCCCTCCACGTTTCTGGCCAAGTGTTGCCTTTCGTCCCTCTCCCTTTCTCCTTCTCTCCAATAACAATTCCCTCATTCTGCCTCTTCGGCGCAGAGTCTATTATCTCTGATAAAATGAAAAGTTGAGGAGCTTTGACCGTTCAGCCAGTTTATTGCTACACCGGAGAACGACACGAAGCGCCGCCTGGCACAAAACCACTTGGACGGGAAACAGTTGGGCTAGGCACGATAGCTCTCGCCATTCCTCTATACTTCAAACTCCTTCTTTCAGTTTATTACGGATATACGAAAACTACGGTCGCTAGTCTGCCCCCTTTCCCAAGTTCATAACTGTTCAATGAAGTACATCCATTATATGTACTTTCTTGTAATACTCCATGCGTGAGGAATTTTTCATATTTTTCTTCACGATTCCGTTGTATAAACGAAATTTATATGTTAAATATTTATCATAAATTATTAGCGAAAATTACCGCCACGGATAATTAATTAATAATTAATTATCTACTAATGCAAATTATTAATTTTTTTCTCTCTTAAAAGATTCTTAGCTCTGATAATGATGATACATCTTTATTTTGCGTGAGCAATATCTATATATAATTCTATACATATAATTATACAACTGATTAAAGAGAAACTGAGATAGAATTTTTTTATAGGGATAATACTGTGATAAAGAGACAAACTTTCGTGTTTCTCAGTGTAAATATCGTTATTAAGAATTCGCTTAATATATTTTAATCATTTCTGAAGATTTAATTATGGCTTATTACTTTGTCGCCTGCTCATAATAACATCGGACGGTACGTAACAATGAATTCTTAAAACAATTACGCGAAACTTGCAAGACTGAGGAATCTTACAATTAGCACAATAGCCCTTTCGTACGTTAGTTTCGGTCCAAGTTGTTTACAAGCCCATCTTTTCATCGTCGCAATAACAAAGGAGCATCGCAGCGAGACTATGGAATCTCTTCTTGCTACGCGAAGCGGAAGAATCGATGCTAGTCAAGGACAAAAGTGCAAAAATGAAAAGAGAAATGAGAAAGAAAGGTAAGGGAGACAAATTCTTACGAGCCGGCGTCATTCAAATATTTTTAAAATCATATCACTGAATTTTCAATTGCACAGTTTATAATAGTAACTGATATCTAATTGCGGACGTTCATATCTCCGCCGGTTGCGAGATATTCATCTCGAGATAAATGATGCCAATCAAGTAGAGAATTATTCTCGGATGAACGAATGACGGAATGTAGACCTGAGCAGATTTAATCCGATCGTTCAGCAAATCCGTGAAATTGCATCGACAATGTGTATCGCGTTTTTAGAGAAACTGTCCTATATTATAAAAGTTGACATTCCTTCGTTCCTCTCTCTCTAAAATTTCATTATAAATTAAAAAGTTATCTATAGGAAAGCTCTACGGAAAGTCTTGAAACAAAAGCAAATAATAAATACTAAATTTTCAAATAAATATAAATTATTGTGTGGCTAGTCACTCCGCAATTTTAAAAGATTTCTTTACGAATGTGGATTGTTTGTTAACATCTTATTCGGAGATTATTTATTTTTGACATGCGATCTCTTGTGCAACAATAACAAAAAGAAACAAACAATAAAGAAAGATAACAAACGAACGAACAATTGCATCTTCTTTTGCCGACATTCCATTTCATTTTTAATTGAGATGATATCGGGCAGACGGAAATTAGAAACAGCAGAGAGGTAAGCGCCTTCTCTCCCGATGATTACAGGAAGAGTTACGGTCGTTTACCCGATTCGACCCATGAAGTCGTCGTAGCGAGAATGCATCGGTAGCGCACCGCGTATCCCGCCAGTAGAACTGCAGAGACCGTGCATCCTGCAATTTCTCGAGTACACACTTGCGAACACTTGAGTAATTTAGCGGTACTTTGGCGTGACGGGTTTTCGCTTCGCGAAGCGGATGATCAATCGACGCGAGTAAACGCGTGTAAATTGTAGCGCTCTCTTATGCATTTCATCTTGCGATTAATTTATTTTTGCGAAGACTGACGTTGACAGATGGCAACGTATATTATGAGAAAGATTCGTACATATTCGTCATAATATAAAATATTTCGCGAATAAACGAACGTATGTCTTCGACCACGTGTTACAATTTTATTTTTATATTTATCACAATCTTTTAATCTTTTAATTATCATGCTTCTATGTGTGGGTAACTTTACGAATAAACTTCACGAATATTTCGGCGATCGTTCCTAAGTTTCTTATGTACATATTTACATGCAGTGAAATGTTTAATACCGTGAAATATTGGAAATAACGTAGTAACGTTCCCGTACTAGTTTCCCGTGTGTTCTAGCCTCATTTCTGTTTGTTAACAAGAAATTTACGCAAAGTTTTAAAGTAAAACTTTAGAGTGCCTTGGCGTGGTGCATTTGTTGAAACGTATCATAGATATAAGCCTCTTGCAGAATTTAGTATTTACAGAATTATAAGAGAGATCCATAGAGCAATACTATCGTCAATTTACTAAGTCCAGATATTTGCTCGAGTAATTTAACGATGCACACTCAGCAGAACTTATAGCTACCTACAAAACGCTACTTTAGCGTATATTATAATATGTCAGTATGGCCATTTCTAAAGATGAAGACACATTAATTAGTAACAAGCTTATATACGCCAAAAAAATTAAATTTAAGAAATTATTAAATTAAATTTAATTTAATTTAATTTAATATTGGCGTATAGATTTTATCAAGAGAATAAATCATAAATTTTTTTTACATATTATACTAAATATAACACTAAACAATATTCTAAAATAATAAATGTAAAACTTGATATTACTGATTTATTACTGATGGTTATTCCAAGACTCAAATTTATCTCGCATCAACATTTTTACACATTTAGACACATTTAAACAAAATTAAATTTGATTTGTTTTTTCTTCTACCTTTGTCCTATCGTAACTCGGCATTTTCACCAAAACATTGAATGCAGTTTAAAATCTTCTTGAATTTCTCAACATCGGTCTCTCGATCGCGAGTGCTTTATTCTTCTCCGTCTTTCTCTCAATAACTTAAAGTTTTAATCGAGTTGCTATGCTTCTATGCGATAAAGATACTCATTCCCGTTTCGTATCGCTCCCAAATAGTGCTAATTTAAAGTCAGATGTCTCGACAGAGATGAAGCCCTAGCGTTGTGTGTCAAAAGGAAAGAGTAACGCGCGGACATTGGACGCGGAGGCTTGAACGCTAAAATAGAGAAAAAAGGGAGAACGTGGTGTTTACACGACAAGACGATACCTCGCAGAATTTACGATGAAGGAACAACAGAGCTATCGCAAAGATCGTAGGACACTTTGAGCTGCGCTTACAAGCTACTTCGGCGTCGCGGTTATTGCGTATCGTGACGCGAAAAAGAAAGCATAAAACGGCGGACGTGAACATATCGTAAAATCGTAGCGGTCCATTCTACATATAAAATGTCCGTCCGTTCGTTCGTCATTCATCGAATCCGGTAGAGAACGGCTCAATTGAGTCTGACCGTTTCACGAGATGAGAACGCTTTCGCGGTTCACTTCGAAATGCAGATATCGGCATTTCTATGTATGGTGCATAGCTTATATTTTCGATGTTCGTTCTAGTTTCGTGATTTCGAAAGATTTTCATCCGTATTTTCGTTTACGCGCAGTGAATCGTTTCGCCAAATCAAACGAACGTACACAAACGAAAAAAAAATATGTATAACGTAAAAATATTACATTATTTCAATATCTCTCAAGATTCTCTATTAATTCTTATTCTACTTTATCATATTACTTTATTTTGCACGGTATAATAAAATCGATAAATTTCATCATCGCAAAAAATTGTCTTATCGGTTAGATTTATATCGCTGATTTCATCGAGCGAGAAAACAACTAAACTTATCCGCAAAATTTTTTTTCCATCGACAACTTGTCGAACAAGTTGCAAGAAAGATTAATGCCGCGAACTCGGCGCGAGATAATAGAGTAGCCGCGAAACTTTGTTGACGTGCGCAAGCAAGTCGAGGAGTCGCGACTTGGTGAAAAATCGCACGCGATACAATAATCTTGTCCTTACAAGAAGCACGTCGCCAGGCAGTTAGCTTACCCAAAGGATACAAATCGCGCCCGGCAAGAGGAAACGACGACAATGCGGATGCGATTAATCTAAAGTAATATCGCGGCGTTCTTCTTCCGCGCGACTATGTAGCGTAAGGGGCGAATGAAAGGGGTGGCTGAGGAAGACACCGACAGAAACAGAGAACGTCATTGTAGGATTGAGGATATGCGCGACATCGCTACTTGCCATTCGCTCGACGAGGGTAAATGCGAAGTCGTCACGATCCCTTCTCAGGAACGGGACCCTTCATCGTCTAGGGCTTTGTGCGTGCGCAACGACGTGTCACTTCCACATCGGCCCTTCCATAGAATCGCGCGTGTCAATGTAAATAATGCGAGTCATCACTCAAGACGCGTGAAAACAAAACTCACGCTACGCAATTACTAATCACAAACATTTATTCAACACCGAATTGTCAATAATCTGGAAGTGAAGAGAGAACTTTGGAACGATAATGACATCCATGCGAAATTATTGTCGCTGACTTTTTATACGGAGCATTTTAAATTACTCGTATCTCTGTTTGTCTACTGATCCTTTTAATTTGAGATTGATTTCTCTTTAATTATCATAAAATATATTTTTCCTCTCTTGCCATACATTTAGACTTGTTCATTTTTATGTTATTTCATGCTTTTAGGCATAGATTTGGCTCTCAGATTTTATGCGCGCTAACACACAATAGTCGTTTTAAAATTATCAATATTAAAAGCCATTACGAACACTCTCTACAATGTGTAAAGTTATATAATATATGTGTTAAATTATATAATCTATGATTGCCAAAAGCAGAATAACACTCCGATTTTATTACACTATACACTTTCTATGCACAAATCTTTTATATCTAAATTTAAGAAAAAAAAAGATAAATCATAAAAAATAATACTGTAAAAAAAAAAAGATCTAATATATTAAAATATTCTGGATACAACTTATACTCAATTTCAATCAAAGAACAATTTTTATAATCGCAAAGCAGAATGTCACTTGAAAATATTTTGTCTCGCCATTGCTTTTCTGATGATTAGAACCAATCCTAGTTAGATGAAATCGACATATCAACTAAACATCGCAGAATGTTTGCCGCGAAACAATCGGGTTGTTGTTTCGCTGTGAACAACGATCGGCACTATTTATTTTCCGAATGCGTATGCGATCCAAATCACAGAGAGACAGAAACTATCACGGAGACAAATAAAAATTTGTTTTCTAAAATTGCGGAGAATAATATCCGTTAATTTGCAATTCGCCATTCGCTATATGCACGCCATCGCGCGTAAAACGATGAGCATAGTTTGCTGCGGTTTACGTTCCAGAAACGCTCGCATTTTATATACTGAATCTCGTTTCGTTTTATTGCTGTTATGTATTCGTTAGCCTAACTCTCCCATCTCGCACGTACACACGCACACCCACTCTCTTTTTCATTCGGCTCGCTTTTTCCGACGCGACGGAGTCACATTCCTACATATTATATATATTCAGAACACGCCCGTAAAATTTCAAAAAAACCGACAAATGATAGAATATGACTGGTGGTCTCGTGACTTTCATACGAAATACACTCTAGTCAAAAGCATCGATCATATTTAACAAGAGATGAATCAGACCCCAATAGACATTTACAAATACAAAAACACGATAAATTTCTAAATAGCTCATTATAAGACAGAAGAATCTATTATGTTTTTAATCTCTAAAATGTCTACAATTTTATCTCCAAAATATCTACAATCAAACATTTAATTTTTTGTGTTAAGTCCAATATATTTTGAATTTTATTATTCAGATTTTATTACACAAGGATTTTTTAATGTATTTTTCTAACGAAAAAAATCGAGATCAATATTTCAAGCATGAAATTTATCTTTAATATATCAGAAATGTTTTATACTTTTGACCGAAAGTGTACATGCATGCATATATACGGATGTACGCGTTACAAACAGTCATAATCGAGCGAATGCACCCGCAGCGAGCTCGTACGTGCACACAAGACGTATCTGAAATTTGATGTCTAAATAGAACTGCGGGCATAGAGGAATGATTTTACTTATTTAACAGATTAATGTGTGTACTCGATCGATGAATGAACGCGATTAGAGAACGAATATACATTCAGAGATTTAGCAATTTTTAATGCAAACCCTGACTGGAGAGTTAAACTTCCGGCATGATACATATACGATATACAAATACTCTTTCATGCGCGCGCACAAAGTTTAAAATATCATTTCAAGAAAATATAACTATTATCAGCAAAAAATAATTTTTGAAAATATTATTCCATTTATTCCAGATATGTTAGTCTTTCACTCATATACTTGGCGCGAGAAGTATTCGCTATCACGTCTTTTGATTATGTTGTTCCATTTACATAATGCTAATCTTATTTAAGTTGCGTGTATTCTCCTGAAAGATTAGCATTACGCGCTGTGGGTATCAAAGATAAATTCACTTGGGAAATGCGAATATTTTTAGAGAACAAACTAGATTGTGAGGAAGTGAATATATATACACACATTCGAATTTTTAATGTGTCAAATTCGATACTAAACATATATACATATATATTTATCTTTAGTACAATATTAAGATATTATTTTAGATTTCCCGTTATATTGATGAAAGACTTTGGAATGCACTTGTGTTTCTAACTTTATTTTTTTTAAGTGAGAACTTGTTAAACAAATCTATCTGTTAACCTGATTTCTTTTTTCTACCAATTTTTTCTTCTCTTCGTCTACTCTTTCTAATCCATGCAATTGATATTTTTATATTTCGAGAGATTGTAAAAAATAAATGGTATTTATTATTTTTAACGCTTTTTGGACACATAAATTGACATACAGCAACTTTCAATTATTTAACCATACGTGAAGTTTCTATAAATATGCGAATCATAAAGTCTTTCACTATAGACGATGTTACAGAGAGAGCACAAAACAATATTTAAATGTAGCTTTAAACAAATTACTGATACTGATATTGCAGAAAAATAATTGCCAAAAATGACATCATAGATAGAAAGAAAATAAATTCAAATATCCATTCAGTGTTTTCGCGAACTGTCTATTAAATGGACAGCGAGAATAAACGATGCCGTCCATCCGATATTCATTTCAGTAAAACTCGATTGCGCGGATGGAAAAGCTCGCACATTCCCGATTTACGGAAATGTTACTCGAAGTGTACCATAAAATTCGACCTTTCGCAACGTCGCTTCCGAAAAAATGGCCAGCTTTGTGATAAAATCAAAAGGAGAGGGATGGGGAAGAGAAATCCGGCCAAATGTGATAAATGCTTTTCCGCTCGAATCAACAGTGGTCGATTTTACCGTACGTTCGTCGCACTAATGGATAGATCCCCGTTTCCCGTCAGCGCATTCTTTTCCCGGCTGCCGCGCAAAGATGGGTGGCTGTAACAGGATGACGAAAGTGCATTTCACCTTGGTTTAACGCAGACGTATCCGTATCGAATGTAACCTTTAGTTGGCAAGCAAAAAAGCAAGACATGATATGCTGATGGTATCTTTACACGATTCAGTAAGCGCGAATTCTTTTTCACATACGTTCTCCTTAAATCGATAATAAATTATCTATTTGATGGCTTGGAATACGCTTATTATCCAAATAAACGTAAAAATTGCAAGATATTTTCACGTGTAAGAATCCATTTTCCTCTTGTAACACTTTCGTAGAAAATACTATATCCCGCGAGAAACCCACATGCTTTCGCAAAACAATACTCGTCGAATACGTTAATCATTGAGTTTCGCAACAATATGATGTTGCAGAAAGACGTTTTTTTGAGTAGCTACAATACTGACGGCTTCTCGTTTGAGGATAGCGCCCATTTTCATGAAATCCGAAACGTGCATCGCGTTCACGTTCTCTCGATACGATTCTAGTTATACGCAGAGAAAAAAAGAAAGGAAAAAAAAGAAGAGGGGGAGAAAGAGAGAGAAAGAAGCGCGCGCGACACATTTCGAAGTCACTTCGATCGAGTATCTCGATTCGACGACGTTGAATTGGAATTACCGCAGATAGAGAGAAACGAAAGGATTGAAAGGACGCCGAATGGGATTGGGTGGATACGGATACTCCGGCAATCGCGAAAAACTGCTGCAGACTATATACTTTCATCGCGACGCGCTATGGGTTCTCTGTTTGATATTTGAATATCCAAAAAAGTTCCACAAAAGAATCCTATTGTCCAATCCCGTAAAAATTTCGGGAATGTTCAGCCGCTGTAAAAACAGACGATGACGGGGCGGACTTTACACTCGCCGAAAGTTTTATGAAAAATTTAAATATTTAAGAGGGATCAAGATTACTACGAGTTCACAGAGGGTTTAGGATAGACAGTGATAATCTAGTCTCATATACGTTTCATGATTCGCGCAACGTCTCAAACATTTTCGCCTTGACATTTTACATGAAGTTGAACTTGACAAGCGGATTTAATTTCATGCAAAATTTAACGGACTTTGTTAATCACTGTACGTTAATTGCAGAATATGAGGCGAGTTTAGTGATTCTTTTAAAATTTAGTTATACGCCATTACTTTAGAAGTTATTACGCTAAAAAGACCACGATTACCAAGATAACCGAGTCAAACAATGAAACGATTATCTTGATAATTCGAAAAATTTAATTTAAGAGATTTAATCGCCAAAAGAAAAAATATCAAAAAATATTCATTGCAAGATATTGGATATTTACAACAAATAAAGGTCTTTAACAAGATTTCTTTGAAAATATCATCCTAAATTCGTCCAAAAATTTTCCACTAATACTATGATGGCACGAAAACTACGTTCAGAGACACTGCTAATAAAAACATTCAATGATTCCATTTCCTCGAAATATCTCCCAATTTGCCAAAGTCATGCAAACAAGAAAGTCATAAGTATCGCCACAAGAATTTCCGCGCCGAAAATGAGCATGCACGACATTTATCGACAGTTCGTTAAAGAAAATTTCACCGTCGATTTCTACCACGTGCGATCGCTGGATGGATGAAGGAAATTTCCGCAGCGAATCGTAGTCCTAATATCAAAGAAACGACATTTATAGCCGTACAGCGTTCCTTCCAGCCGAGTCTTCGAGGCGTATAAATAGGTGAAGAACGCGTTAGTAGATGAAACTACACCTGCCGCGCCTCATCTTTGCGCCACCCTTTGGGGGATCTAGCATTTCAATTTATGGGTTGATATTCGACCAAATTTATAGCGAGCCCATTCTCGAGTGGCGAGATATTTCAACCGCGTTAAACTAGGGTTATACCCACTAACCTCACGTTTGTGAACTGACCGTACGATCGAAGAAGTCAAGAAGGTCGAAATAAATGTATTTTCCTCGCGCACGTAATTCCTTAATAAATTCGAAAGTTATATTGTATTTTTTCATATACACACAAGTTTTTAACATACAATATTTTAAATATATCCCTTTAATTAACTTTACATATAAAAATCTGTTATAGTAAAATCTCCACTTAAAGTTAAAAGAAAACTAAAGTTTTCATGCGTAAAGAAGAAACAGGGAGAGACCTTACGTTTTTTTACGTAGGTCTATTCTACTTAATTAAACGTTACTTCACGTCTTCTTTCTTTCATCTTTCTCGCTCCGTAGTGCGGAGATTCGCTCGATTCGAGTTTCTAAGTGTAAGAAAACGCGCGGAGAGCCGAAAAGAGACCGAGATCTATCTCGTATACCACGAATCGACCAATTGTTCGTACGTGCGCGCACACATTTCGCGAGCGGAGTTTCAATTAATTCCGGCGTACAGTTTCGTCTGTTTACACGGCGACAGCGGTGGCATTCATACCGCCGCCGCGAAACAATCGACGATGGTCCCGTCGAATTCGCCGTCGTTGATATTTCGCTAAATTTACAGCAAAACCATTCTCGAGGCGAGATATCTCAATCATATTGAATTCAAGCGCGATATGCTCTCTTCGGTATCGAATGAATGATGCCTGACACGTGATTAACTGTTGTAATAGACATCATTTATAATCTTGTATCGTATAATTTATTCGAAGAAATTATCGAATAAATTATACGATTAATTATAAGAATATATAATACTATTATTATTGTTGTGAATTTTTTATTATTTCACATGATATATTTAATATTCCAACAATAAAGAGAGAGAGAGTAGCTTATGTTAATTTAATCTAACTGGAAAATTATCCAGATTGATCGATAACAAAATGACGACAAGACTCCGAGTTGAGTGTCTCTACGCGAGGGATGAAAATCCCAGAATGGCGGAACGAATGCTCGTACGTGCGCGCACACATCTCGACGGAGTTTCAATTAATTCGAGCTCGCAGTTTCGTTTGTTTACACGATGACCGCGGCTTTCGCGCCACGACCATGCTGTAAAATAGCCGGGCCGATGATCCCGTCACGATCCACCATCGCCGCGGCGCGAGTGCGAGTTCGCGACGCGTCAGCTGCCGCATTCTCGCATGATTTTCACAGGAACAATTACTATGTAAATACTGCAAAACTTCCATCCCTTTCGCGCGTGGAAGAAAATAATTGCTGTGATTCGTCGTATGCTGCGTAGCCGCGACGCGGAATAGATATCGCCAAACAATAGCACCTTTTCTCCATGAAAATTTTATAATAATATTCATATTTTTTTGCGTTTCATTTTTGCAAATATAATTTCTTGAACTTGTAAAAGTTGCATGCGCTTCGCTCAGAAACATTATCTGACAATAGAAGAATTTGTGTAGAAAAATAGTTTTACGTATTTAAGAGCAAGGAATGCAAGATTATTCTTACGTTTAAAATGAAAAATATATAGAATCTTGATTTGAATGCACTTAATCCATATATATGTTTTATATACTGATATATCGATTAATATATAAAAATTGTCATGTTTCGATTCAATAATATATATTGAGTGCAATATAAATAAAGTTGTGAAATTAATTTAATATAATAAACTTGCAGATACCGCGGAAATAATAATAATCGATATTACATTATTAACACTTTCTAGAAATAAAAATTTTAAAATATTAATTATTATTTACTCACATACATTTCATGTTTTTTGATCTACTTCGCGTAAAAGAGATAGAATTATTAAATAACATGAGACAAATTAAAATCTAAAACTTCTCATAAGATGGCAAAACAATAATTCATCTAAATTAGATATCAATTAATTCAAAAAATTAATTTTTTTTAAAGTTATTTTTTTCTGCATAAATTAATAAATGCTATAAATATACATTACTATAATTATGTTATAGAAAAAATATATATGTTTTGTTTTATATATGTAACATATACAAATATATTGTTTATTTATATTTTAATGATATCGCGAGAAAATATTAAGATAATACATATTGTTACGAAAATCAATTTAATATTGAAATATGGATCATTCTTATTATCGCAATTCTATATGCATGTTATACTCTAATATTTCCCGGAAACAGGAGACTCACCCATAATTGCTACAGTTACCGGGGACTAATGACACCGCCGGATGTATTATTAGTATACACTCCCAGCATACAATCCCCGGCCTTATCTGGGCCGGAGGGATAATGGCGACAGCTCATAAATTGATTCGAGATAATGTTGTCGTCTTCGCGCTAGTAGCATCAGAAATCTGACGTTCTCAGCTTTTAGTGGCCGTTTATTTCGCTTCTATAACTTTACCTCTTTGCGATCACCCCGTCTTTTTTTTGTCCGATCAAAAAGACGTTTCAAGTACGACTTTTTTATGTCCAGTCTACTATCGCGATCTGCTCTTAAAGATGATATTCCCCATGCATAGTGATAGTGTTCCATGAAAAATATTAAATTTTATAACAGTCGTTTGATTTTACAATAGATACTTCAAAAACGCATCATATTTTAAATATAATAAATACTTTTTTTTTTCTAAATATTGCTTCATCATCCTTCTCAACATTTTGTATAAAAATGAAAATGTTTAAAGAAATATTGATTTTGTCTTCTGAACTTTTGCTTTCGCCTTTCAATCATAAAGAAAACTGAAATAAGAGTGAGTAACCTTAAAAGAGTTTAGATATGCTACTTGTTCTAACTTTCTTCCGTGAAGTAAAAGTAAGCGATAAATTTTAAACTGACACCCTTTTGCTAAACTTTAGTCTAAGCACAGAAAAAACAGATATTGAAAGCATATTTTTCTTTGCTAAAAGGCTTTTATCTCTCTTTTAGATTCTATTCCATTAAATAAATAGTTAAAGGACCAATCAATTTTTAAAAAAGACTTTTAAAGTCGATTTATTCGGCTAACCGAAAAAACGACTATAATTTCTGCTAGTATTTCCAAATCAATTCGTCGACATGCACATTTTAAGCGGATTCTCGATATATTCTACGTGTCGCGTTCTGTTATTACCATGGTTATTCACACGGTATCATATTGACGCGTTACCGTAAAAATCTCATATGAACAACCAGGAGCTACCAAAATTATCCAATTTCAAATAAATTTGGTAATTCATACATATTCAATATTTTTAGACTTTATAAATTTATAAAATTGCGTTAAAAATATAGTGCTAAATTTAAAATTAAAAATTTTAGATATTACCATACATATTATAAACTAGTAAAATTATTATTAAATTTTTTAAAAAATACATCGATCGTTGTTCGACATAATTGCTATAATTGCCGACATAAATATTTTTACCTCATTAATTCTTATATAAAAAAGAAGAACAAATACTTTTTCGCGCCATGTCATATCATATCTGTCGTTTTCCAACATATACGTGTGCGATTACGCGAAAGTGGCAAACACTATAGCATAGAAAACTGAAATATGAGAAATCGCTACACGCACACCGCTTTGCGAAACGTCACGTCCGTAAACATCCATCGGTCTTTTTGAATGTAATCGACGGTGAAAATATTTCAAGAGCGCCGACGGGACTTTATCTTTGCCCCTCCGTTTTCAAAGACCCCATATCCTACCCCTAAAGAGCAGACGGAGTCGCTGGACGAGAGAGGGAAGAAGAGACGGGACAGTGATGTTTGCGTGTATTCGCGAAAAAGGATCAGGCTCATATCGCAAGCTCCTCGAGTATTACGTATGGCACCGCTCGTATCTCACATTATTAGAATTTAAGCCGTGTCACGTGTGGTTGTTCGCACAACACGCAATCTATCGTCGTTCGATCGATAGAATCGTCTTCAAGGCCACGCCAAGAACCTCCGAAATACTTCAAATAATTTGCACAGCTATCATTTCGTATATCAGAACCGGATTGTATGATTAAAAGTTAGATTGTTTTAAGACATATTTTAGAACGCATTATTAATAATTGATTCTCTCCTATCTATCTGTCCGCGATCAATAATATTATCTTTAAGGCTACACTGAGGATTTCTGATTTATCGAAAGACTTGAATAACTTTCGTAAATATCGTGTCATGCAACTTTCTAATTGATATAATATTACAAGATAAAATTATTTTAAAATATATTCTAGAATACGCGTTTATTGATAATATAATTTATATTCACATTATATCTATTTTATCCCGCGATATTTTCGGAATGTACAATTTCATGCAGAGATAACGTTCACCCGCCGCTTTGTTCAATCTGGCGATAGTGAATTAAATCTGACGGATTATGAAACGGGTAGAGAGGTGAATGTATGCATAAGAAGGGTTTACATTCGATTCGCTCAGAATATCTACCTCCGCTGTTTGTATCGTTAACCACCTCCTGTACAAGAGTAAACGATTTCATAATGGAAACTCGCGGTTGATATTTCAAATGAATCGTGACATCTGTCTCTGAGGTGGATTACATTTCAAGAACCAATCACTCCGCGTCGCGCGGGATATATTTGCCGAGGGCTTATTAAAAAAGTCTACGATTAGCTCGTCCGAGGGAGAGAGAGAGAGAGAAATACGTGATGTAACGATTATACCCAAGTAAACTATAAACGGCACGAACAACTCGATTTGTTAACAGTGGCAGTATTTAAATGTCATAACGTAACGATATTTTCGATATACATTCTAATATTAAACGTCTAAAATTAGTTGCGCAAAATCTAGTCGCTTAAAATAGTTTTTATATTACATATTTGTTTGTGCTTCTTCCTTCATAGATTCTGCGATCGATTGAGAATTTTCAATAGACACAACATCGAGAGCAGATCACACACACACACACACACAAATGTAAATATATATATATATATATATATATAACTTTTCTGTACTTCTCTCAAAAAGTGTCGCAAACCGCCTCCAGTTTCGAGTTGCGATTTTATTGTCTATATAAAAGCCGGTTAAAGCCAAAAGTTTGAGAAGACTCGCTTACTATGTATTCAAAACGAAAATTCCGTGGTAGGTATCCTCCGCGTAAGTAACCAGTGACGCGCATAAGCCAGCAAATTCCACCTCGTCTGCAGCCGCGCAAAAGTCGGGTGCACCTTTCCCAATGGTAAAAGTAGTCGAGCCATTGAAAGTTTAACGCGCCGTAAGCATGTGAGCCCTCTCCTACGTAGCAGTTGTATCGTGCGCATTCAGCTTTTTCCGCGTCTCCAAGACGCCAAGATTGTACCGAAGATATGTGCGTTATGGGCCAGCAATAAATAAGCAACTTTAGCCTTTACAACGCCGACGCAATTTAGAGAGCTCAAGGTGGATCATCTTCGATTATCTTCCTCACTACGAAATAGCGATTGGTCAGTATGCATTTAAGAAATTTAGAATTTTTCTTTATCAAATCGTAAAAGAAAACATTGAATAATAAATTATTGTCGTAAATTACACGATTATAGATATCTCTATGTGATTATATAAAATAATGTAATTTTTTTTTTTTTAAGTAAAGACAATTTAAGTCTTTTATTATATATTAATTATACATTCAAAACAATTCATTTGCTAAAATTAAATGATATCGTCAAATCAATATTCTCGTTGAAAATATAGAAAAATTGAATTCGATGATATGATATACTATATTGCTACGATACGACATGGACATTGCGACGATATGGGTTCTTATATGCAGACGGCAATATTCGTAATATATTCCTGAGAAATATTCTATTCCCTTCGGCATTATCCGGAAAGAATAAGTCGTTACGGGGGAGCTGTAATTTCGAACACCTGCAGAAATTTTCTAGTCTTCATTTTTTGCTCAATCTCGAGGGAACAATTGCATAGAAATTGCTGCGGCAATTGTCTCAGGCATCGTACACTTTTCCCTACTGATTCTTTGGCGAAGTTGCAACGGATGGTTTCCTAATAAAAATTCAACGACGGGACGTGCCAACTTTTCGTTTATTTCTTAATTTTTTAGTACTAAATATTTAAGTAACACTCCGTGTTAAAGTATGAAATATTTTCATTCCCTAAAATTTTAAAGTAAAAAAGATAAAGTTAAAATAAGTATATAGTTCTTATTGTACACTTCCAAAATCTTCTATTTTAGATCGTTGACGATTCATATGCTTAAAAAAAAAGTATATATATATATATATATCGATAATTTCAAATTAAAACAGCGTTTGTAATTTTCATCATCTAAACTGTATATATAACGCGTCGAAACAGAAATCAAACGTTCTACGCTAATATCACATGACATAATACTAATCAGTACTGCAGGCAAGTGCTTTGGAATCAGCAATTAATTTCACGCGTCTGATCTAAACGAGACAGCCCTTTCCCACAATTGTTTCATCAATTAAACCGCTATAACGGAATACATAATCTTATAAGTAGATAAGTAAACGATAGAAACACAAACGTGTTATTGTAAACCGTCCGATTTATCCAAGCTCACTATTTTCCAAAGTTAGCATATGTCATCTTGAAAAACATTATCCTTTAACATTTTTCAAAATATTATATATACTAAGTAAATAATATTTACATACTGTTAGCATTTTAAATAAATACAAAGTATTATATTTTATATCGCGTACGAATACAATTTTAACTCAAAGTTTTTGTCAATATTAAATGAAATGTAACAGCTGTAAAATATAATTAAGAAAAAGGCAATCGCTGCACCTTTAAGTTTGGCATGTATAAAAATGGTTGCTGGCAACCAATCTCGTCAATATGTTCAAATTATTATTTTCCCAAAATATCTCGCTATAATGGTTTATAATCGAAATTCGTACTGTGTTTAGAAAAGAGATAATAGCGAAATAATCGACAAAATGAAAGAAAAGAAGAGAATAGAACGAATGGAGAGAAAAGACGGAGAAGACGGTATATCTTTCTCAATCTCACCTGTTTCACGATATAGCTAGATTGGCGAGCTCCGCAACGAAATATTTCCAGACTGATCTGATCCCGAAAATTGGATACAATGGCCGACTTTCGTCCGCGTTAGAGAGATCCGATCGGCATCGACTCGCGTCGCCGATTCGTACGGCTCGTGTCGCAAATCGGTGATATATCTACTTTCGAGGACGCTGAACATGACATTGATTGTAGCGAATCAACGACATCCGAGAATCTTTTTTCTACGACTCGCTCGACATTCACTTGAGCATTCGAAGACCCGGTATCGGTAATTGCGCACGACTCCACCGACGTGTGTGGCGTTGATTGAGACTCAAATCAATATTCAATTTGAATATATAAATGTACGTACGGTGATTCTGAATACGATTGGAAGGCGATATCCTCTAGATCAATCTGAAGTTCATATTCTCTGTGTGTGCATCTATCGCGTACAAAGTCTTTATTGAAATGAATTTCCACGTCTCTATTTTTAATCGATATATTATATATAGCAGAATAAAATTATTTAAAATTGATAAAAATATACTCTTTAATAAAATTAATGATATTAAAACATCGACATAATTTAATCCGTCTATAATTTTTGAATAATAATAGCTTTTGTAATTAATTAATAAAGAACGGATTTTTCCTAATATAATTCGGTATTTCTGTATGTCATAGACGCGGTGACAGTTCAGTAATTGCTAAAATAAAATCTGAAAGGGAAATGAAAATTGGCAATGACAATAACAATGTAATAGACTTATAAATGGACAGCGATCAAATTTAATCTGCATTCGATGGATGGATAATTAATTGTCCGGCTAGACAGTAACTTTAAAAAAATCTTGATTGTATACCCCCTATACGTTTTCTTTGATATAATTAAAATTCAAAAGATACAATTAAAGATACAACTGCAAGCCATTATATTACATGACGGATTTAATTAAAAACATACGAGTTATATATGCAATGCAAAATAAACATTACGTTGCTGGGATGAGAGCTCTATAAAAAAGTTTGAGAAATCTGTTTTTTTACGGATAGATCAACATTTAACTTTCGCGTTCTATAGTAACAAGTTTTCAAATGACAATCGGTTTATCAACGACGAATGTCGGATGATTTTCGACTGCCATTTCAGAGCTTCTGTTTGGCTCGGCTTTACGATCGCGCCTGTCCAATAAATAGAGTAAACATTGACTACGATCAAAAGAAACCGTGATCAGAAGCATCTGTCTATTTGAATTGTTTCTACGATATTTCACAGAGGATTACGTTGTCAACTATATATTGTGTATGTAGCTTTTTACAATAATACATTTTTCTTCTCAATATTCAACTTTCCGTCATACTTATTTCGTTGCAAATTTACTGAACGCACATATATCGATGTGTACGTTCAATTTTCTACAGAATATTGAAACAACTGTATAATCTTTTTTTTTCTGATGAGACGCGTGCTTTGTAAATATTTTCTCCGATATCGCATGCTTCCAAATGTGTAATTTAATACCTATATCGAAATGAGATTCTGGTTTGCAAATATGGTGATTTATCGAAGAATATATTTATAAAAATATAGATAATTATATTATATATTATATTTTTATTACTATAATTTTGTTATATTTCGTATGTATGACATTTATATTTTAGGCTTATTAGACACACGTGGGTGAAACAGCTATCATTTATCGCATTAAAGTAGACAAGGAATATGACATTTGTATTGAATTAGACAAGAACTGTGCTTCATTCTAAAGTGCAATGCATTAGCAGCCGCACCGGGTGCGGCACTTGTGAGCGCATTATGCATTTGACAGTCGCACCGTCGTACCTAGAGACATATAACGTCACGGCCGGAGAGTAATGTCCCTTCTCTTCTGCTCAACTTGCCAGTGTTTAAGCTTGGAGAGAACTTTCGTACGCGAGTTTCATGAAAGACATCGACCGATTTGCAAACGCCGACGCGATCCGTTAATCATAATCCATTCTAAACAAGTTTCGTTGCAGCAGCGTTAATTGCGAATCGCAATTATCCGCGCCGGGGGTAACACACATGTGACAAGTGTCATCTTCATCGAGCACGTGTATTAGAAATAATTAGTTCTTGCCGCTGCAAATAGCGCTCATATATTATGGTGTTAATGAATAATAATATTAATTAGCTCTGGAAAGTATTCTTAACAAATAAGACACGTTAACAGATTTCAATTATCTGTATAAAAATATTTAGAATAAATATATTATAGATATATCATCGCTCTTGTATGTATCATCGTTTCGATTTATGTCCAATTTTCTCTCTGACATAATAATCAGGGCCAAATATTAACGAGAACGGGTCGAATTCAATCAAGGCGGCAGGATCACACAGAATTTTCAAGTTTTCCGGCACGATATTCGAGAACGACGTGTCATTGTCATGAAGCGACAACCAACCATGCCATTGTCGTTCGCCGTGTGTAATATCATTGCAAAGTGGAATTATTACGGCGGTGAATAATATTTCGGTGTGGATTTCGGTGTGAAACACACGTTCGTGCGGTCGGATCGCGTGACAGGCTACGTCAAAAGGACGAATTACGTGACCAAACGACGTGTATTTTCGAGACAAACGAGGCGTGTCGTTTCTCTCCCTCGCGAAACTGTCGGCCATCCGGTCACTGTGGCAACAACGGCGCGAATAATAGTAATTCCCGGCATAATGGAATCGGCCGGTTAGGTAACGGGGTTATCGAGACTGAAGTTATTCACATGGTTCTCTCTCTCTCTCTCTCTCTCTCTCTCTCTCTCTCTCTAAACTCCTTTAAATATCTTTACAAACGATAACACCGTGTTCTCTTTCTCTCTCCGTCTCTATTCATAGCTGTGCTATTTCATCTAGTTACTACGGCAAAAAAAACTGATGTACATGTATTTCGAAAACTGGAGACTAGACGAGAAAAGGCACCAGACAAAGAGAATGAGAGAAAAAAGAGAATGAGAGAAAAAAGAGAAAGAGAGAAAAAAGGATGGTGAGAGTGCAGTCAGTGGAGCACAAATAGAGAGGCAACAGAAAGGAGAGTGCATAATGTAAATGAAACCATCTCTTCTCCCGCGCCGCCTCCCAGATGTACCTACGAATATTTTTCTATCTGCATCGTGAAATACAGATATTCAAGAGGCATCTGCCCTCCGACTTTCTCCTCCCTCTCCCTCTCCCCCTCCCCCCAACCCCGTAACCTAAGACGCGACTCTCCTTATAAAACCGAACTTCGACAGTTCTACTCTTCCCTGCCATTCTCCCTTTTCCCGGTTGCAGACTTCGGGAAAGTGGTACGTGGGTGAAATTTCGACGTGACGAGCATACAATGTCCTGTACCTCCTGCCGCTTCAACTGCCTTGTCCTTCGAGCCCGCATCGTCCTTTTCCTTTGTACGTCCCGCCGCGTAACGATTAAAAAAAAAAGCAAAAATTCGCGATCGCGATGTATAAAATCAAAAGACACATATATCATATTATCGATCGAAAGCGCGAGTATACTGGCTATAACATACCGTGTGCAATGATATCGGGAAACAATACGAAAAATAGCGCGCCAAGTCCACGTTCAAATGTTAAAAAATGACGTTGAATGATATTGAAAAAGATTCAAAAATATACATGTACTTGATAGAGATGATAAAAAATAATAATTAAAAAATAAAGCACGGAATGATCAAAATAAGAATAACTTCGTGTTTTTATATATAGCAAAATTGATAATCTTTTTATTAATCTTTTTATCTTTAATCAAAGTGAAGCCAAGCTATATCTTTTCGATAGAATTTCTGCGACGCTATTCAGAAAACATTGGGAAAAATTCTGAGAGAACTAAAAAATCAACTTCTATTTTTAATTTCTTTTTGATTTCTTTTTTTTTTATCAGAAACACGAATTCTTTTGGAAAAATAACTCTCTCTCTTTCTCTCTCTTTCTATTATATCAAAATATTTTAAAAATAAAATGTGCTAACTTCACAAGAAAGTGTATTTACAAAATCGAAACTGAAATTAAGCGAAAGTCATCACTCATGTTGATTGAAAAGTATTGATCGGCAGTATGTACCAGATATATGCTTCAGCGACTATTTAGAAACAATTTAAATTTCCTCGATTTCTCGTATTTTGTCAGAAACATTGTAATTCCATTTGCACGTATTAATCTGCATGTCTTTATAAAAGCTCTTTTAAATGATGCATTTGAAAAATAATCCTCAGTTTATTGAATTGCAAGGTTTATATTACATATGTATATCATATGTTGCTATAATAATATTTCGATTTATATGTATATATATACATATATATATATATGTTTAGCAAGATACATTATTTATCATATAAAATTATCATGTATATTAATATAAATATATATGAAAACGTATATATTTGCACATATATAATAAAAAAATGTATCATCTCAGATATATGTAATAAAATGGACAAATTACTCTCTCCTCTCCTGAAACTTTTTAATGCACTAAACTGAATGTAAATTAAGAAAATTACGATTAAAGTTTCTATATTATAAAACAGTCCTACAAAGGTAGAGCTTATTACGTTCAATTAACATTGCGATCCAATTAATTATCCAATTAACATGAGAAACTCATGTTCAAACGTCGATTAAAAATAGAAAAAAAAGAGAACAAGAAGATAAAGTAAAGATAACGAAGAAATGAAACATAGTAGAACAAAATGTCCGGTGAATTTCTATGAAGGCATGATCGACGTCGAAGGTTTTGCGATGGTCATCGTTTTACCCGTCGTTTTACACAACCAAATCCCCGAATAGAAACCTGAATTGCCGAAGTGGCCGTGTTCGAGAAGGGGAGATGGGGGACTCTGAATCGAAGATTAATTGCACGATTCATTGGGTGGTGCCCGAGATCGCCATGACTTAAGCAGGCACGACGAGACACTTTCGCAACCATTGCAGATACAGGCTGAAGAGCGCAACAACAGGTGCGGACCCGGGAATTGTACAATAGAGATAAATGTCCTTTTACTCTCTGTGTCTGTCACGTTTGGTGTACAATTTCACGCAAATTTGCCCGTCTATACAAGCCACAACAGTTCATACGCCAGTAACTGTACGCGTCTTTAAACGTGACTATATGGATCTTTCTGCTCACTAGCATCTCGATTATATAGGATATTTATTCCAACAGTGTGAACTATATTTTAAAATTAATACAATAAAAAAAGTACTTTTATTCGCGCGTTGCATACATTTTTATTGCGTCTTTAAAATTTCATCTATCCATGAAACATTTTAGGACGAGTTTTATTCGGCGGTTGAATCACGTTAATCGGGCAATGTAAATTATCCGTCTCGGACGCGCGAATATTTCTGTAATTAATCATTCTCCGTGCTCTTGACGGCATATGACCGTGTCACGATAACTCTCGTAACGAAAGCGAGCAGACGTAAATTATGTCGACGTCCGCGCGCTGCTCTCGATAAATTTCCACGCTAAGTATCAAAGTTTGCTCTGGCAAAAGAAAACGCAACACCTGTTAGCTACGTGCCGCTGCTTATGGCATTAAGAACGTGCTTTAAAATGCTATGCATAGAGAAGCCAATCCTGTGGCCCATTTGCAGCATATTTTGCCTTCTTACATTCTACACTCTCATTTTATGATGTGCAAAAGTGACATTAATATAAAAATACGTGTATTACCGTCCGGAATCCAGGAGGAATTTTCATTAGTCGGAAATAGCCGAAAAATTTTAAAACAATTTTAAAAGAGAGTCAAAATTACAATCAAGTGCTATTATAACTTATTACAACTGGTTTTATTTTAATTAATTTTATCTTTTAGACGAAATTAAATGACAAAAATAAATATCATATATACCAAGCATCAAGTATTAAGCTAAGAATTAAAAACGGTAAATATTCTAAATTTGAATTAAAAAAAAAAGATTTAAAATGTTTTTTTCTCCCAGAAATATAATATACTTGTTTTGCACTCAACTAACATATTTGACTTATGTTTTCAATTTCATTGAAAACATAAAATTACCGTAATAAAGTACGCAATAGTCTGCGTAAAGTTTTCCTAGATATATATTTTTACAATTTTCCGCTCCATTACTTGATATATCTCGCGGGAGGAATAAAAAGTTCGGTTTTTATAAGTTTCGATCTCAGGCACATTGCTAGAGAAGAGATCAGACGAGATGAGACCAGCGAGGAACGTGAAAAAGGGAGTCATGAACCGGCTTCCATGTTTGCGGCGACTGTAAACAGTGAGATCAATTTAAACTCAGATGTCCGCAATCAAGGGGTCGACGGGGGTGTACTCTGAGACGACCACACGAGGGTCCGAAGAGGGAATAGAAAAGTTCGTTCTGTAGGGTGTAGACATACAACGTCAAGTTGGAAGCAGGTAACCGTCCTTTATTGATTTTTCTTTCTTTTTATTACTTCGCACTTAACGCTTTGTTTTCTATGACGTTTATCTAATATGTATGCTTTCACATTGATATAACGAGACGGATAAGCGTTTTCATTATTAATTATACTTTCGCTATTCACAACTTATTCCGATGTACGTGTGATTATTGTCAATATAACTGAAAAAAAAGCTAAACACAATTACATGAATTAAATTACAAAAATAAATTAAAATATATTTTTTCACTTATTATCTCTCACACACACATCTGTCAATTTATATACTATAAATTAAAATTTTTTTAAATCTATAAATAAATAATATAATCTATATGTTTGATTTTACACTGTTTTAAACAAATATTTCATTAGTGCGTCAAAATTTAATATCAAAACGCGAAAGGGCATGGAAAAATGGATACACGTGCGTCGTTTTATACTATTGTTGCTGACATTTGCAATCGCGATTTTCCGATGTTCTTTCTCACAGCGCCAGCTTTAGTGGCAACAACTGTTCAACAGTTGTTACCTGTGCACTGATGCAGGCTCGATACCCTTTTTGAACTAGCCGCAAAAAAGAGTTGGCACAAAAGCCGTCCAAAGAGGAGGCGCATTCACGCTCGGCATGATTGAATCGTCCATGTGCCGGTACATTTCCGATATCGATCGCTGCGCGAAGGCAAAAATTTTCTGGCATATACATATGTATCGAGTATTATGGATATCCTTGTAATCATAGCCCTTTGTAGCTCGCACCGACATTCCAGATCATTTCCTGCACGGCATCGCTAGCGAGCCGATTCTTTGTAAAAGAACATTACGAAACGCCGTTAATTTACAGACTTCGTCTCTCGCAATTCGATCTTCGGCTAGTTCTTTCTAACAAGTCATACGATCTATCTTACGTCGAGATGTACCGGTGATTCAGTAGATGTAATAAAAAGCATGCGACATTTATCTTTCTTAAAAAATTTTGAGTTTAAATTTATTTTCATTCGCGCCGCACAATCAGAAAAATTGTACAAAATATATATTAAAAATCCAAAATAATGATCGATACATTACGGATAACAAAATTAAGATCAACGATTTTATTCTGCGTATAATTGTTTTCGTATGTGCATAAATATGAAAAATCCTATGGCATATATTTTATAAAAATTTATTCACTCAAAATTTTTATAAATATCGAAGAAACCCGCGGATGATCTGCTAAGACGTTTGCAATTTGCTATCGATGCATTTGGCGATAATATGAAATACGAAATAAGTATCGCGCATGGATATTTTATGGCAACAGTACTCTTACGACTAGCAAAGTGTGTGCAGGCAGCATTATAAATATGTCAACGATAAATCTCGCCATTTGTGCTGGCCGAGGGGTAAAAAGAGAGAGAGAGAGAGAGAGAGAGCGCTAATCGATATATCGGAATATACCGACTCTCGGTGCGCAGGATCGACGTCCGATACCTCGTACTGTGCGAGCGCATTCCGCGACACATAAATAACTATTATACACACAGTCTGCCATTATATTTCTGTACACGTAGACGCATTCGCCCTCGTTGGATGTCTACCACGTCGCCACGAATGTACAGTAATCCGAAGGGGCGCGATCGTCGTCAGACGACGACGTTTAGCGCGCGGAGCAGAATTTCTTATTGTCCGAGCGACGTCGTAGAACGATTTATGTGGCTATACTTCGTCTCTCGATGAAGAAACTGCCCGTCCTACCGCATCACGTTCTTTCGTGATAGATCGCAAAGGCGAATCATGGACGACGTATTACACGAGTTGATTTATCCGCGTCACCCGTAGTTATTTCATTATTTTATAAATATATATATTTTCTTTTTGTTTATAATAAATTTATAATAAATTTCTACTATATTTATATATATATATATATTATCTCATAAAGTCTCTTGTTGGAAATCACTACATGTAGGATTGTTTTATTTCTTTTTCTAATATAATACTTAATAAAATATTGTAATATTTTCTCTTTTGTATGATCATCGTATAATATTTTGTGAATTTAAAAAATTATTTCGATATATAAGAGAATTCTTATCGGAAAAAGAAGTATCAAATCGCTATTAATTTTGTCACGATCTTTTACACACTCAATTGGTTGCAGCAACAGTATTTTCTTTTAGACAAAAGTCGATCCTTACTACGATTCATTTCGAAAGAAAGCACAACCTCAAAGCCAGATGAACGAACCGCAAAATCGGTTACCGGGTACTCGTAGACTCGATCGTGCTATAATCTCCTGAATAGATAACAACTGGAGCACGCGAGAGAGAAAAGGAACGAAACCAAAGTAAAAAGATGAGAAAGATAGACTCTCGGACGGTAAAGAATACAAAGTTGGCGGAAGAGGATCGAGAGACTCGCGGATACAACCTCGCCTTCATCCACGTTCTCTCTCACCTTGCTACCAGCACTCCCTCCCTCTCTCCAATTCCCTTCCGGCTCCGACGCAACCTGCAATCGTTAGCGCATCCCTGATAGCGAAGGAAGAATAAAAAGTTGTCTGGAAGTCGGGTGGGAAAGCCGGCTTTTCTACGAGTATCTAGGGGGTATATTTTTTACAGCGTTATATCCAGTCCGCGCTCGCAGACCGTGCACACGGGAGTAAAGCGAGGTTCTCCTCTTATAGCTGGGCTCGTGAGCAGCTTGCGAACACTCGAAAGAACCACCGCCATGCGGTGATTAACCCTTAACGACCACGGCAACGTTCAATCTGACCTCCGATATATTTTAAAAGGTATCCACTTTCTAACTTTACCGTTTCCCCGATATTGTTTTCACACTGTTATCTTTTCCATTTATTGTAAATAATGTAAAAAATAACAAACATGTATTTTTTTCTAATATTTATCTACATGGATAATAATTATTTTTTTCAAATTGAATGTAACTCAATTTTTTTTTCAATTGCATTCTACAACAGTTCGTCATCTTTTTGTTTAATTTTATATCATATTTCTATTTTCTTTTATTTATTTTGTATATACTATTTCTATTATAATATACAATCTTTGCCAAAGTCACATTCAATAAATTTTCGACATCGTAAGACGTAAAATTCGAGAATAATACTACGATAATCAATAATTGTCGCATGCAAGATAGGTGTGTCGAAAGAAAAAATGTCGATTTAAAAAATTTACAACAGAATTCTAACGTAAACCTATAATCTATTCTACAGTCGCGCCCAGCTTTCGGTGGATGAAGCTTCCCGTATGTTCACAGCATGTTCCGTCCACGACAGAACATTCATTTCCCATGTGAACCATGGCTCACCTGGTACATTCCCTGCACCAACTATGTGTGACCTGCTGCAGCACGTCATACATGTAGATATTCCCGCGCGTGCGTATGTAATACATATATCCGCGCATTCTCTCTCCCTCCCTCTCTTTGTCTCTCTTTTTATCTCTCGCTCTCACTTCAATGTTACGATAAATCATAACTCGCCGAGTTTCCTTTTTGCATCGACCGAAAAGAGTCTCGGCGGACTGGGGGGTTCTTTTGAAGAACTTGATGGGACAAAGGGGGTCGTATTTTCCCGAAGAAAATCATTTCGTCTGTTTCTCCTCGGCGCGCTACCAATAAAGGAATTCACGATGAAACACTGCCGTACTATGAATACAAAATTTCGAATATACATATATCTGACCATGATCGATACTGATAACGGAGAACAGTTGGTTTATAATTAAAAATGTTGACGATTTTTTAATATTTCTACTACAAGAAGTAATTTAATTATTACCCCTGAATAATTTTCCTATTATTTTAATTCTAATTTTTAAGTGAATAATTTTAATTGCATGTGCTTCTTTCCCT
>NW_021851887.1:703891-706291 GCF_003651465.1 Formica exsecta
CCCTAATATATTCCATTTTCGTTGTATACGTTTCAATATAATGAGATAAAAATAAAAATTATTTACCTAGAATTAAGATACGCGGTGGACAAGCTATGAATTTGTGCTCTGAATTTCTGAATAATTTTCCTCAATAACCAGGAAAACCGGATTACATTCCGTATTTTGAATAGCGAATTGATGAGATTCTCCCTCAAATTCGCATAAGTGAAAATTAACGTAAAGGGACTAAGCAATAAGGCATCGAGACCAGTAGAGACACGGATAATATTCAATTTTCAATTTGCATTTCCCCGACAGCTGCATTTTGCAACATACGGTTCTAATGACGAACGCGCATATAAACTTGTCCGCGCGGTTATATACCCCTATGCTTACGCATAACACGCATGTATGCTCGTATGGAAAACCTGCTGTGGGAACAGACATGCGCTTGCCACGCATATTGGTACATACATATCGGCAATTGAATTAAGTACAGCGTATAGAGAGGAATGATTCGCACGCGACGATTGTTCGCTTCCTAATTCAATCGATGGGAAAGAACAGCGGTGGCATAAAAATTAAATTGTAAAAAGTATTCAATCGAATTTAGTTGCCGGGCAGCTTTTGCAATATTTTTATCGTCGTTATTACTATCGCAAAAGTTGTCGATAAAATAAAGCTACTTGATACTTTGTGCTCTCGAATTATGCCTCTAGGGTTGATTTACCAAAGAGTGTAATAATTTCACGATATTGCTGAAGAGAGAATATATCGCGGCACAGAAAGAATTCTATATACAACGAGAAGCGTTTAATGAAAAATTTCTACTAACAATTCATATTACTCTTTCACTAAAGATAATAACAGTGTATTCTCCTATTATGTCCATTAATGAATGCGTTATACCGACAAGTAGATAGATTTAAAGGGTAATTAAGATACAAAGTTTGTGTGTTACAGAAAATGTAATAATTGAGCATGAAAATAAGTATCGGTATCAGAAGAATTAATAAGATAAATTGAAACGAGAAAGAAAATGAGAGAGAGAGAGAGAAAAAGAGAGAGAGTCGGTGAGATTTTTTAAATTGAAACGAGAAAGAAAATGAGAGAGAGAAAGAGAGAGAGAGAGAGAAAGAGAGAGAGTCGGTGAGATTTTTTAAAATCTCCTTCCGAGTCATCATCTCTATATCTCTTTTTACCCGCATCATTATTATATTACTATTGGGTTGAACGGAAAATTCGTGCCGTTTTTTCGGTCTTCATCTCTTAGTAAAAAACGCCACAAACTTTCCGTTCAACCCAATAGTTCGTTCCATAGGTTTTCGAATAACCGTCAATAGCCGAAAAAACACTTTTCGATACATTTGAAATTGGTTATAAACTGGTTTATTTCAAAACATATGGAGCGAACTCCAATCACTTTGAGCTCATTTGAAAGCTAATTTAATACCAAACAAAAAGTTTCGTATAAACATAGGTCGAAAAATGCTTCCTTAAAAAGTTAGCGCCCAAAAATCTCTGAAATCACGAATATTTTTTACATTTTTACAAATATCAGAGAAAGTATGCGTGTTTTAACAAAAGGTACTGAAACAAAAGTTGTAGAAAATTAAATTATCTTTCAAATGAGATCAAAGTTATTGTAGTTCGTTTCATAGGTTTTGGAATAACCGTCAATAGCCGAAAAAACACTTTTCGATATATTTGAAATTGGTTATTAACCGGTTTATTTCAAAACCTATGAAGCAAACTACAATCACTTTGATCTCATTTGAAAGATAATTTAATACCGAACAAAAAGTTTCTTATAAAAATGGGTCGAAAAATGCTTCTTTAAAAAGTTAGCGCCCAAAAACCTCTGAAATCACGGATATTTTTTACATTTTTATAAATATCAGAGAAAGTATGCGTCTTTTAACAAAAAGTACCGAAACAAAAGTTGTAGAGAATTAAATTATCTTTCAAATGAGATCAAAGTTATTGTATTGGGTTGAACGGGTTTTCAAATAACCGTCAATAGCCGAAAAAACACTTTTCGGTACATTTAAAATTGGTTATAAACTGATTTATTTCAAAACCTATGGAGCGAAATACAATCACTTTGACCTCATTTGAAAGATAATTTAATTCTCTACAACTTTTGTTTCGATACTTTTTGTTAAAAGACGCATACTTTCCCTGATATTTGTAAAAATGTAAAAAATATCCGTGATTTCAGAGGTTTGGGCGCTAACTTTTTAAAGAAGCATTTTTCGACCCATTTTTATAAGAAACTTTTTGTTCGGTATTAAATTATCTTTCAAATGAGATCAAAATGATTGTAGTTCGCTCCATAGGTTTTGAAATAAACCAGTTAATAACCAATTTCAAATGTACCGAAAAGTGTTTTTTCGGCTATTGACGGTTATTCCAAAA
>NW_021851887.1:709836-717050 GCF_003651465.1 Formica exsecta
ACTTTCCGTTCAACCCAATACAATAACTTTGATCTCATTTGAAAGATAATTTAATACCAAACAAAAAGTTTCGTATAAACATAGGTCGAAAAATGCTTCCTTAAAAAGTTAGCGCCCAAAAACCTCTAAAATCACGGATATTTTTTACATTTTTACAAATATCAGGGAAAGTATGCGTCTTTTAACAAAAAGTACCGAAACAAAAGTTGTAGAGAATTAAATTATCTTTCAAATGAGATCAAAGTTATTGTATTGGTTGAACGGAAAGTTCGTGCCGTTTTTTGGGTCTTCATCTCTTAGTAAAAAACGGAACGAACTTTCCGTTCAACCCAATATATCGCTAATGCCAAGCTTGAACACTAGACAAATTACGTTTGCTAATCTATTAAATTGATATCGTACACGTAATGATAAGCTCAACCAAATATTTTAAATGAGATTTCAAATTTTTCGTTGTCACTAAAAAAAACGTGTAATCATTAGAGAGGCATCTCATACTAAAGCTTAGGAACGCATCACATGAAGGAAACTAAGTAAAAAAGACACAAACAAGGACGAGCAGAGAGCTTTTTATTCTGTAGCCATTCGTGGCACTCGTAGCAATTTAATAATTCATTGAACCAGAAATACATTAACATTTAGCTGTTAAATACACCCGCAAACGTATATAACTCTGCTTTGTCTATGTTCTCGTGAAAAACAGAAAGAAAAAAGAATACAAAATCGTCAAAGATTTATGAAAGGTACAGCTTTCGTTCTCTTTCCTCAGATCGATATAATCGAACTCGTCGGTAGCGAGCTGATATTTATCTTGCAGACAATCAACGAAAAACAATTATCAATCCCACTATAAATATTTGTTTTATCTTTAAAAAATAACAATAAATCCATTCAATTCTCAATATAAATTATAAAAATATCGCATTATATTTTTGTCTTAATTCGTTCATGAAAGAAATCTGTAAATATATCTATTGGTAGTTATAACATCATACTTATTGCAAGGTTAAATTTTCTTACGCGAGAGAGAAATCTCTCTCTCTTTCTCTTCTTATATTCTCTACTATTATATATATATTGCTAATAATTACATAAGAGATTATTAAATAACTAATTTGAAAATTCGATCAGGATGTTCAGGATTATAAATCCAACAATCTAATTGTTGAAAATTTTTCCTTTCTCAATTAAGCCATATTTTATATATAGTGTGTATCAAAATAATTAATAAAATAATATATGAATAAAGAATAAATGAATAGTGTATATCTTGGCAATAAAAACACGTGTGAAGAAGCATGCGCATCAATTTTATACGCGCGAAAAAGTTTAAGCCATGTATGCGAGAGCTTCCGTAAATCTCAGAGTGTGAAGCGATAGTTTCTCTCTAACGAGGAGGCAACACACGTAGGCACCCAATATATGCGACCGTAGTATGGTTACGAAGCACGCTGTAAACGTCAAGCGTCGCAGATAAAGAAGACATTTCGCGGCGATCACAGTCGACGACGAATAGCGTCGTTAAAAGAATAGCGAATGCGAATCTCAGCAAAAATATCGCTCGTGAACAGAAAATTCAGATTGCAAATGTTTCTCACAGATTGAGGAAAAAATAGAATTTAACGCTCTCTAAAATAAAATACAGATATATATATATTCTATTATAATATATATTTCTGTATATCTATCATTTCTTATATAATGTATTTTCTATCATTAAATAATTTTTTGAATGTTACTAATTTAATGATAAAATTTCAATAAAAACAAATTTGTTTTGTTTTATATTTTAACTCTATATTGAATGTCGCTTTTAAATCATCAGCAACATTACGTAATATATTGTAAATTATCGCGATTATAAAATAATATTGATCGCATGTGAGAGGATTACTTGAATTTATTGCAGGAAAGACAATATGGCTAAGGCTTCTCATCTCAAAAGTTGCGCGAGGTCTCTCCTCGGCCAATTCCACTGATAAGCGTCTTTTTGCCGAATGTCTGCAATGAATCTTGGCTCGGTCTGTGTGTGTATGTGTGTATGTGTGTTACAGCGTAGTTCTAAGATTAACATTGATTTAAATTACAAATTTAACTACCCCCCGGGTTCACCCTGATGCGAAACACGCGCAAGCATTCTGGGTCAACTGAAGGAGCTGGTAGGTGAGACGGTTAAAATGGACGAACTACTTAAAACAGTCTCTCTCTATCTCTCACTTTTCTGCTATCTTTCTCTATCTGAAGGAGAGTAATAAGTCCGTCGTGATAAGATTGTTCGAATAGCTTCCCACAGAGATACGCTGAAACATTAATTCCGATAATAGCATTAACCGCGTGCCTCCGCGGATCTTCGACTCTCCTGTGTGCTCCCTCCCTTTCTATCCCCGCAAAATTTCTTAGAAAAGAAGATGGGCACGAGCGACGGTTCAATTTATCCCGACCAATTTGACTTTTAAAGAAGTTCGACGAAATTTTTCTGCTCTTTGCGGCGAGAAGACTCGTAGTTCTCGCTTTGGAAATCATCTTGCAGTCAACTGCTTTGAAAGATATTAATACGTATATTGATTTAATCGCATTATTCAATCCTACCATTGTAAAATACTATTTTACATTTAATGTTGCGTTTCTATAAGATAGAATTCCATTCATTTATACGGTATAAACGTTACTAAAATAAATATTATCATAAATTGTATTCCATAAATTATCTTGCAAAAATGTTGTTCACAAAAAAGACTTAAGAAGAAACTGCACGTATCACAGCTACGTCAAAAATTAATAAATCTAATACATTTCGAGATACATGAATTTAATATTACACAAAAAAACCTTTTAGCCTTTCAAAATATAAAATTAATAATTAATTTATGAGTTAAAGTAAAGTAGCCTTATAGAATAGAATTCAATCTCAAAATCGTAAATATTATCTTGTATCAAACTAACTTTTTTATAGCGGCTGTGCACAAAAATTCATGAAAATAAAAATTTTTATTCCGCAGAACAAATCTTTACTCTTTAACTCATAAATTAATTATTAATTTTATATTTTGAAAGGTTAAAAAATGTGATTTGCGCAATGCAAAAAATTCATGGATCTCGAAATATATTAAATTTATTGACTTTTGACATACCTGATCCGTACAGTTCCTCTTTAATATAACACATTGAGGAATTTAATATTATCTTAATCGCAAAAAGCAGATCATTATCAAATATTGCACTTCATTATATAAAAAGAGTGATTCAGATTTTAGTTGATTCTTCTGCTGAAATATACGTACGTAGAATATTATTAATAAATTACATTAAGCAGTGAAATACGAAATAAGGAGAAGTCGGTATCTATAAAAGTTTGCGATAACTAAAAATTAGATTATCCTACTGTTTCAAAAATAATATCTTTAATATAATCAAAACTGAGAAAAAGTAATAGTTTAAAATACAATTTTTTTTAGATCGCAAGAAAAAAAATTGCGTATTTAAGAAAACATGCGCGTTTTTGGCTACGATGTCACTCTTGTATGTAATCGTGTAAAACATTATTCAATAATAACTGCCGAGATATACTTATCATTATATCCATAGCGACGAAAAAGAGAGAGAAAGAGAGAGGGAAAAAGAGTCTATTGAATGGCAGATGCGCTGTTTCGGTTATTATCTCGGAATTTGCTGACACATGAGCGCCCGCGCTCACGCACACATATATATATATACGTACGCACATTTGTCATCGTCAAAATGTATTGTACATCTGGTCAACGATTTCACGCCGTTTCGCCAACATTATCGATCGTTTTCCCCATCAGATTCGCAATAGCCAATAATTCGGCGATCTTTTATACATTGAGAAATCGCTGCTAAATCGAGAAAGTGCAAAAGTAATCAAGATGCTTAACATCCAAATTAATATTGCACTGTAATAAAGAAGTACAATATAAAATAGACTTTTTGGAACTAATTAATATTTATAAAAAAAAAAATTGAATGACATATTTAGTGCTTCCTTGTACCCGATGATATCTTCCAGAACTCTGGAGCAGACGACGAACATCCCGGTTTTATAAAGTGCTATTCTTCATGTTATACTCTCTCTCTCTCTCTCTCTCTATGAACCCATTATTTATCTTGTTCTTTTCCATTCCTTTCTTTACTCTATTTTAACGACGAACATCCCGGTTTTATAAAGTGCTATTCTTCATCTTATACTCTCTCTCTCTATGAACCCATTATTTATCTTGTTCTTTTCCATTCCTTTCTTTACTCTATTTTTATCTGTCCATCCACTTTAATTATGTAGATCTCAATACAAAAACGTAAAAAAATTAACCTTTAATTATATTCCAAAACGTATTGCGATACAGAATTAAATTGAGAGATACCAACGGCATAGAGATGCTTTGTGAAATAAAACGTGCCGTTACATAGAAAAAAAGAAATTCGCGTCCTCGTTTACATTCAGAGCGCATTCTCCGAGATCGAAACAACTCGCCGGAGAGGGTTTATGCGTGCCGCAACCGACTGCCTAAAAATAAACATAATCCGCTTTGTAGGGATACGTGCGAGCGATATCGAACGTCGAGATCGTCGATTCGCTGCGATTTCCCACGAGAAGGTGCCGAGACGGTGGGGAAAAAAAAAAAAAGGTATAGCAAAGAAAAGATCGATCGCCCCGCAGATTTAGCGGATCCATCGCCAGGGATATGCAAAGTAGCCGCGAGACACCCCGTCGACCCTCGTTTCATCGGTCTCTCCGTCTCCCTCTCTGTATGTCAAAAGTTTTCTCTCTCTCTTTCTCTCTCTGTCTTTCTTTCTCTCTCTATCTATATAATTCTCCCTCTCTTTCAACATTTTGGTACTGCGTGGGCCGGCTTGGTAGGTGCACTCCTGGCGGCTATTTTTGCGCGACGGAAACCGCTATTTCAGCCCCGGCTAAGCTGAATTGCCGTTCCCGCGAGGGAGAACGAATGGCGGCGCGGGGACCGACAAACGGCCGGCGACAGAGTTGCAAGGGAGGAAACGACGACAAGAAATGTCGGGAAACGTATTGCCCCACGGCGGAGATTCTGCCAGAGGCGAGAGATCGTACGGTGCCGGCTCGAATGTAGCCTTGAACTTTGCCCCCGACCCACCGTCGATCTTACGCGTATTCTAAACCGGTTTGATTGATAATGGTCCTATCGATCACCGGCACGAACGGTGACGCGCGTTCGCCACTATGTATCATCGGCATAAACATATTGCTGTGTTATGTATTAGTCGCGATCGTTAGCGAGAGGGTAAGAAAGGGCAGGGAGAGGAACGTTCGAACCTGTCGCGTGCAGAATTTACATGCGACACTGTCAACTCGGGTTGATGTAACGTAAATCACGCGAACCCCAACGAGAGAGCGATTCGATAACAATTATCAATCAACGACTCAGAGAATTTCTTTCAATAGAGATATGCATCATTAAAAATGGTGGATACATACTTGTTCTATCTCAATCTGTTGTTCTATATCAATCTGTTATTTAATACCAAAGCACACGATTCGAAAAACGATACGTATATTTTTGTTTATTTTTTGTACTAACTCGAATACGATCGGATAAACCTTACGCAAGTTGATTCGTTCGGCCGCGGCACTGTTTAATTTTCATGCATATATGAAACGCGAAATGAGAAAATATAATTCTTTATTTTATGAAAAGAGGATCAAACTTCGATATATATCGTTCAAAACTCTTTCGCCGCGCTCAAAGAGTACGATGGCGTGATTAACTTAAATATTGAATCAATCAACCAACGATATGAAATGCGCGATTTCTTTCCTTCGTAGCTTGATTAATGAAAATAGCCAAAGGAATTGGATTAATCTGAGTATCTAAAGAGTTGGAGTATTTTTTTAAGAGAAGACATTAGCTACGCAATTTCGAATTTTCCAACCGAACCAAATATCAAATATCATTGTCATATTATAACATCACTGTGGTTTTATAGACTATTTATCGTTTTCCCGATTGCAATTGCATCGATATCAACACTTATGCAGATATGAAATTATTAAAAACGTAAGAGAATCAATCTTGATATGTATTTAGAAACAATAGTAAAGAATTTTGTGGAAATTAATATTAATTGAAAAAATGGTCAAGCTTTAATATGATTTCCAAATTAATTCAATTAATTTCTCGATATATAAAAATATTTCTCTCATATAAAGACGGAGTAAAAACTTCACGTTGGACAAAATAACTCGCAGTCCACCATTCGAAAAAACAGACCGATCAAAATCGCGAGAGAAACTCAGTCGTGCGAGAGAGAATGTCGGTTGCGATAAAGAATTAGCTACGCCGATTCGAGTTTTACGGCCGAACGCCCGACGATATATCCATGCGGAAAGCAGAGCGTTAAGAGCGCTGTGCAGTTACGATTTTATGCATCGATATCCGATATTGTATGTTCGTAACGTCAGATCACAGATCAGTTACCGAAGAACACCGATCAATCCTCCCGCCAATAATTTCATGCACGATAGAATTTTCAAACATGTTGCACGACTTGCTCATATTAATTTACATTATATCAATGGTACTCTTATATAAGTTTTAAAACATATACGTATTTTTAATAATGACAATAAATATGATGTGTAATGTAATAAATCTTGATGTGTCAGTACTTCTGTATAAATGTACGATTCACGTTACGAGATAACCCGTTCTACTTGATTTTAAAATTCCCGTGTAATTTATCGTCATGTACCAGCATAAAAACGAATATCATATCGCCCAAGTGTTGACTCCATATAAAATCAGCTGTTTGATATTTAAATAAACGGCTACTGTGTGGCATCTACATTATAATGGTCTATCATTCTCTTCAATACAGGCTCGTTTCTATTTTAGTATCCGATGCGACGAGGAGAAAGCGAAAAGTATAAGAGCGATTACGAGGGCGAGGAAGCAAGGTGGCGATGGAGAACGGAAGCGCCACATCGGAGGAGAAGGTAGATGAGATAGAGAATAATAGTCTCAGTTATACGTGACTACGGTAAGCGCGGCTTGTCTATGGAAGGTCGGTGCACCGCACCTAGGCGCCGCTACTCGGAAAGTACAGTGGCAGTAATGGTCTAGTAAATCACATTATATTGTTTCTTGAGGGGTAGGGGAGAGGTGTGGTGAGAGGTCCGTTGTAAGAGAGCACGAAGGGACCCGGAGCTTTCTCCCTCTTTC
>NW_021851887.1:717562-735144 GCF_003651465.1 Formica exsecta
CCTCTCCCTCTCTATCTCTCTTTCTCTCACGTTGTCTGAGAGCTGCTGGAAAGCAGCACCTTTCTCTCCACTAACCGGTAGCAACGGAGATTGCGGAATAAACACATACCTGCATATATACACGCGTATATACACACACATTCTCGCGTTACGATATATAAGGTTTGCTGCATAGAATGACATGACCGCGGAGATATATATACGCATTGTGCAGCTTGCTGCTTTTCTCTTGTGTGCGTATTATTATTACTGCCCGAACGCCGGATGCACGAAATTTATGAAATTCTCTCTCGTAAATAAAACAGCTATTTGCATTAGATACTGACGGAGATTCTTTAGTAATTGAATACATTTGTGGAATATCTCTCTGCGAATCTCACATTGAGACAAATCCTTCTTTGACAAGAATTTGCTCATGTGCTAAATATAATTTTCTAATACTAAAACTAAAGATATATAATATATATATATATATACATAAATAAACATATAAATTAAATTAAATGGATTTATTATCGTGTGTGCGCAAAAAAATATCCTTTACAATAATAATTAATTTATAAGAGATTATTAAAAGAGAGATATCTTGTTATATACATATAATATGTAAATTTTATCGCAGACGATTATTATCTACGATTATTATCTACGATTATTAACATTACGGTAACGTCATGGTTTTATAATTGCCTCTCAACGACTAGTATTTAACACGGAATGTTATCTCAATTTTTAAAAGGAACGTGACAAAATGTCCCCAAAGAATCCTTCTTCTGTCACTCTAAGTGACTCAATACAAGTGCCGTGTAGTCTCGTATAAAAGAGTACTGGCCAACCGTAAACGTTTACCAAGGTAAAAGTACATTGTGCACCATCTTTTAAAGCAGGCTGCTACTTACTCCTTCTCCTCCTTTTGATGTCGAGTGGCGAACAGATTGTACCGGAAAGGAACACCGCGCGTGAGAAGACAACTGTCAATAAAAGTGCGAGTAAAAAAATATAAAAGCCAAAAAAGACGAAACGTAGCAAAGAAAGACAGGAAAGAAATTTACAAATTACGATACTTGCAAAAAAAAGAATAAAATATTTTACTATAGTATATTATTTATCATTTTCCTTTCGTCAGGATAAAATTTACATTTTCTCTCCTCGACTATATAATGAGACTATTAATACAAAACATCTGAGAAATATCCCATAAAAATATATTTTTTGATACAGATAAATATTAAAAAAATAATAATTATCAAAATTAGTTACAAAGAGTAAATAAATATGTGCAACATGATGTGCATGCGCGGAAAGCCATCTCTTCGAAATTTTGCACCGATTACCGCAATGTCGAATAAAGGAGATATAACGAAGACTCTCCTCTGGTAGTAACGGAAACTGTAAGCGTTTACCAAGGTAAGGGCGCATTCGCTGTATACCCATTCTTAGGTGGGATAGTCGGTGCACATTACCTTCGTACTTTGAAAAGTGGTGAGCAGATTGCAAGAGAAAAGAATACCGTACCCAAGAGCTGCGCCGTCGACGGAGATAGCGGTAAAAAGAAAACGAACAACGGACAGAACTAAAAGGGGCGCAGATAAGGAGGTGAAAAGAAGGAAATGTCCACCAACAAGTGGAAACTGCGAAAGGAACGAAAAACGAATGCCAAGATCGCGATAGAGGAAGGATGGAGAAGCGGAGGATAGGAAATGGAAGCGAAGAAGAGAACAAGATCTTGAACAAGGATATATCTCGAAAAAAAAGAAGAAAAAAAGAAGTAAGGTTCAGAGAGACGTTTATCGAACGAAATGAGAGTTAGGGTCGCTTGGAGATAAGACAGATTTTCCTCTTCCCCATGATCTTTCCTCACACAATTCTCATTTCATAAGAACGAAAATATTCTGCGAAGGCGTTACTTTCCGTAGCGCGTCTGGCGGCAATAAAACGCAAAACGTCTTTGAAACAGCACCGATCGCACCCCCTTCGCCCCTTCGCATCGCCGGAACACTTGGCACGGAGTGAAAGAGAACAGCAATTCCTCGATGCGCAATGGGGCAACCGTAAACGTTTACCCAGGTAAAGGCTCTCGTTGTAAAATCTTCTCTCAACGCGATAGCGGCAACAGAACGCGACTCACTGCCTCGACCTCGCTGTTGAATTGAGCCAAGCGCGTCTGAGGCGGAAGGTAAGAAAGGCAGAAATAACACAGGATATGGATCTAATGAAAGAAACGAGGATAAGAGGGAGGAAGCGAACAAACATCCAGTTGAAGCGACAAGAACGAAGAAAGACAAACCGTAATAATGTAAATAATGTAGAAGAAAACAGGAATTTAGAAAAGATCGAGAAAATGGCAAATAACGGCATAAAATAGAAAAGCAAAAGATAATATAGAATATGAATTTATATTGAAAAAAACGATGAGAGAAAAAAAGAGAGAGAGAGAGAGAGAGAGCTATCTCTAAGGGTAAGCTAGTATTCACTGGAAAAGAAATGCACAGAGAGATAAACAAAAATCTAAATAATACAATGTAGGAAACGGGACAAGAGAAAGAGAATGAAAAAAAATAACGTTTGTAGATATGAAGAGCGATAAAACGCGATGCAAAAGCCGAAGGTAAAATAAGGAACAGCGCACTTTTTTCCTTTCTTCGAAAAACTAGTGTGACAATCCCCTCCGAAAATTGAGCCACCTTGTACACGAGTCCGCTCTTTATCTCGCTCTCTCGTTTCTTGGATATCACCTTATTACGCAACGCGCGTAATGTCTGCCTGAGGAGCGATATATACGAGTAACATATTGTTGGCGGGACGCACCCTTCATGGCGAGATCGTAAATGTCTCGTGACTTTGCAAGGGCGGTCTCGCTGTAAAGATTGTAACAACGGCTTAGAGCAAGCACCATGAATCTGCTACGCTTTATAGGAAAAAATGGAAAGGAGGTACAAAATCCCGAAAAGAAGATGGAAACTTGAAATCCGCCAATGATTAAAAAATAACTTTCCGGGATAAAAGGTATGATCCGAATTCTCTCGTCTCGATCAAGTTCTTAAAATTCTTAAATTCTAATCTGCGATGCTATTGATTCGACCTAGAAATGACACATAGTTATCTGATTAAATTAAAAATAGTATCCGCAAAATGTTTTTGACGAAAATTGAAGAAAAAAGAACAGGATGTGATTGTACACATTATCCGCATTTATTCCTGTATATGAGCCGGTTATTGCATCAAAAATATTTCGCGATAATGTAACTGACCCAAATATCACACGACACGGAAATGAATCATTATAGAAGTACTGCAAAATGGAAAAATAAAATACTTTAACAATATATTTATTTAACGCAATAATAATACTCTTAAATATAAAATGATAAAATAATTTATCTAAAAGAGTTTGTAAATTTTTCTGTAACAAAAATCAAATTTAATAAAATATAACTGACTATCCCTTTTTTTATATTTAACATATAAAGTTTATGTAATAAAATTAAAGAAATGTAATCCGGTAGATACTTCCAAAGTATTATTTTGAAAGATAACTTTGAGCAAATTTCCTAAGTAACTCAATTATTCAATTCAAAGTATCTATGAGGAAAAGAATATAAATGCATAAAGTTACTTTTCAAGAGAACGTAATTCGAAACTTTTTTTAGCATGATCATTAACTCAGCTCATTTTTTAAAACTTGTTTTTTTTTTATCCAGATTTTTCAATTATAACAGACGGTATGTAATACTACGTATATAGTTCCCATCTTCTTAAACATTTGAAAACATTCGCTTTCGCGTCACCGGAATAAATATTTTTTATTTCAAGTTTTTTCTATTCAGAGAGTTATTTTTCCGCAAAATATTTTTGTCAACTGGTGGATATATTGACAATGTAAGTACCATACAAATCGTTTACTTTGAAAGTGGAGCACGTGGAGTATTTTAAAACATAATCAATTCCGATACATATATATAATTTTAAAAACAAGAATACGAATCAAATATTGATTTTAGCAAGATAGTATACAATAATAAACTGATAAACTCAGTTTTTTAATATAAAATAATTTCAATGCGTTGATTATATCTTATCACACTTATCTCGATTATTCTTCGACCCCTTTTCTTTTTCTTTTCTATTTTCTGCATATATATATACATATATATTTATATTAATGCAATATCTATGTCTTGTATGTCTTCTTTTTCTTCGTATTATTATTAAAAAAAAGATCGTTTTACAGTTTTTTGACTAACTTGAGAAATTTCCTTTTAAAATACGAGAGATACTGCTGTACAACGCGATCGCCGATAATGTCAAGAGACAGATATTTAATAACCTCGCCTCGTTCGCGCGGGGTATCCGATATTTAAGATTATTACTCACGCCTAGCTCATAAATTTTAAACGAGCGCTGCTTCTGTGCCGCAACTGCCGCAGTTACCCTGCAGTGCCTTTCTCGGCGCGCTTAGACCCGAAGGAACTCCGTGACTCCGAGTTTCCGGCAGGCCGTGTGATCGGCGACTTGTGGACACCGAGAGCACTTCTCCAAGTTTGCGGCACGGTCTTAACGAGGCAAGATCCCTTCCTCTCCCAGCTGAAACGACTCATCCAAGCTTTCGGGTTAAGACGCTCTTTACGAACTGGATTTCACACATGCAAACACGTCCGCCAATTGGATGAGTCGCTACCAGTTGTCCTAAAGTAAACCTACTTACAAAAGGCAATTTGTTTAAATCCTCAAGCCTTCAGGGCTCACCTTATCTTTTGTTTTTATTCAAAATCCAGACGACTTAAACTCTTGTAATTATTACCCCATCATCAATTTTAAGACTAGTAGAGAGAGAAAGATAGAGGTGCAAATGTCAAAATTCTGATCTGACAATAATAGAAAAGATGTGTATATGTAAGCAGACAAAATAATTTTGGCAAACAGAAAATTAATTTATTAAGATTGGAAATTACATTGCAAAATGCAATGTAATAAAAAAAATAATTTAAAATAATAATTAAATATTATCGTTATTATTTTGAAATTTTAAATGTCAAGTTGAGAAATAAATTAAACTTTCACAATCACCTTCCACAAACACATAATTGTTCTATATCAAAAAATATCATTAAAAATGTCAAAGTTAATTGCTATTAAATAATGTAATCATAAAAACAGAGATTTCCGCATTAAAGAAATTTGCGTCTACCAAAATGAAGCTTCAATGTCTACATTTATCGTCAAGTCCATTATTATATCGTGTACAAAGATTTATAGTCCTTTTTTATAACCTCTGCATCTCTTATTGCTGTTTTATCGGCCATTCGCGGCGAAACTTTCTTTCTCCGATATATTACCGTATCTCTTTTTTCGATATCGCTTCATCTGTGCCGCGTGCTGCAAGACTATTATGAGATGTTTAATAAAAAGATCACGGCATACACACACACACACACGGCGCTATTATTGCATATTTGCACAATGGGATTATAATGTTTTGTAAAAATGCCATTTCGCATGCATCACGGTAGAATTAATTATAAAACCGGACGAGAAATATGCGTGTCCTCTTATCTTGAAATTCGCAATTTACGCATAGCGCAAAAGGAACTAATCCAGTTTACTTTTTATCTCACGCATGAACTCGTACTCGCATAGTCTAAAAATATTTCGAGTCCTGTACGCGCGCGCACTACCTCCAATTTTATGGTATGTCAACAAAACGCCGGTTGCATTTTATTTACTGAAAATGTTGAAGTTTTTCTCTCTTTTCGTAGCCTTTTATCCAAATAATCTTCACTATTGCACTCGTATATCGTTAACGCAGCGAGATAATTAAAAACGTGTACTAATTATTGAGTGCACGCGCTTCGAAAACACATAATGCTATGCATTAAAATTTTATATTAACGCAGTCTATTGTACCGCGAGTTTATTTATATTTTTATTCAAACATGGATGAATTATTTAAAATCACATCGCTCACTGAGATCGCGATCTAAACAAGTATTTTATCCGGTTCTATCCTAACTAAAATCGTGCATATCGTTTACTTCCTCCTCTAATAGAGAAACTCGCTAGGAACTTGTGATAGAACTCTAATTTCACGATCGTTTGCAAGCAATTCACGATTCCGCGAATCCGCAACTCGCGTACAAAGGAAGATTTGAAATCTCGCGACTTTGCGCGAGATAGTATTTAGTTTGATAGAATCGCCGAGAGAGTCTCCGTATATATATCCTCGTTCGCAAATCCGACCGAGAAACCTGAAATTTTCTCCCGAGCGCTCCGCGCGGCACGCAGCAACGCAGAGTGGTGGCATTCCCGAGATTCCTGCTTACCTCGCTCGATCGTTCGACAGGTATTTGACGTGCCGTATCTCGTATGTTGGAATAGCTCAGCCATCTCTTCGTGATCATCATTCACATTTCAACGTTGCCGTTGATTCGCGCAATTGAAACCGAGACTTCGTTCCGGACCGAATGGAAATTGAAACGGCGTAATTAAGCAGCGATAGCGAATCGCACGGATAATGGTGAAAACCGCAAATCCAAATGCACCTATGATCCACCGTCGAAATATACGACGTACATTAAAAATATCATTATTACACTTGCTTTCGAACGATTGCAATTCAAAGCCGATCTTTATGCATAATTTTTTTGTTTTAAGAACGTTAAATATATTTAAAGTTAAGCGACATTATAATAAGAAGATTAAATTTCATTGAAACAAACTATAAATAAATTTTTTGAGACCTATTTGATTTTAAGTTCAATGCGATCAAAATAAAATTCTAAAATTTTCAACCTCTCGTATATATAATATTTTTAATTCAAAATATCATATATATATGTATTCGATATCAATTAAGTATTCTCTGTAGCCTGATATGCCAGCATTTAAAATTTTTCAATTTATCCCCATTTTTCTTTTGTATTTATTTAATACACAAGTGATGAACATTGCAATGGCTTAATAGCAATATCGGTCATTGTTAACTGTATTATCGTAATTAGAACCGCGATATTGGTATTCTGAGGGATTCCTGAAGCTTGACGTACTATAACCACGCGACATAATTTACGGAAATAGCTTGGCGATCGCGGTTGACATAGCTTTGATAATGTCATTAAATGTGTATGCTACAGTCCAAGCACGCATTGTGGATTTATTTTGCGCGACAATAAAGCGTTTCTAACAAAAGCTTTTGCAAAAATTCAAGCAATAATAGAATGAGAAAGAAAAATGTGAAAGATAAAAGATTTAATTATTTTATTTATGAATAATGCTAAACTTTATTTTAAAAAATGACAATAAATTACGCGAAAATCATTCTCTAATGAGTTTTACACGAAATCTTTTTTCGAGTAAAAAAAGAATTTCGTTTCTCTCAAAAAGGTTTAATTAAAAGTGAAATGTGCAGAAGAGAAATATGCAGAAAAAATGTGCACGGTATAATGTAATCGAATAATCGAGACTCTAATAATAAGACAATATAATGACATTAAAAACTATGATAAAATTATTAATCGCCAATTTATAATAATTATCGGAAAAAAATGGTTGCTGTAATTATTTAATTGTCTGAGTGTTATATCATTATTCATCAGTTTAACTTTACATGAATTACTTTCTACTTTAGGTCAAGAAATGTCGTCTTAAAAAATATCATCATTAAGATTGAACAAACGATAACATGACAATGCTGCAGATTATATTGATGCAATTGCCGCAATTGATGTTTCATCGCCGTTATACGTTGTCGAAGAAAAAAAAAAGTGTTACCTTACATTTCGGGAAGTCCCGATACCGTTCTCGCGCAAAGTATCCCGTGCACAAACACTTTTAGTCGTGAGTCGCCGGCGAACGTGAGAAGTAAAGCAATGAACGTCGCCGTAGAAAACGAAGTGAATGGACCGTCTCGGCCGAACGATAAGTATGATAAGCCGTCGCGCAAATCTCACGAATTTCGACTGTCGCATATAATTTAACGATCCGAGTCACCGTTCGGCGTTATCGTCGCCGATTTGCAGAAGAAATCGTCGACGACGATGAGAGGAAACGGCTGCGACAACGACATCGCTGTATGTTTGCGTCCTGCAGCCGGCACATGGCTCGATGGCGATTCGTGAAAATGAAATCTTCGCGGAAAAATCATCTCCCGCTCCCCTCTCGCTCCTTTCCATCCTATAAAACGCACATCGTCGTCCGCCACCGCGCTTTCCCCTCCCTGCAACCTCGTTTTCTGAACCGATTCGCCGGGTCAAATCATTGTTTTCATATATATACACAAACGTATCAGAAAATATATATAGCCTCCCTCTCATTACTTAACAGAATTATATTGAAAATAAATTACTGGCTTTCATTATAAAACTAAATTAAAATAGCATATATAAAAATCATCTAAAATAAGCAACACGAGTATTTTTTTAAAAACAACAAAAAATTAATTTTAATATTTTTCTTATTATCAAAAATCTTCGAAGAAGATTTAAAAATCGATGAAGGTTTTGCCGCTTATTTAAGTCACGCAAAATGAAAGATCAACCAGTATGAACGAATTGGAGCACAGAATGGAGGCAATGCCTCCCCTAGTTCGGTTTACGGAGCACGTAGTGTCGCAGTCAAGGCTGACCTACATATAGGCTGCACCACTGTCTGATCCCATGTAGAGCCGCTCTACTAGCGTCGGCTTAACGCCGACTACTATCAGAACTCGCGCATTACATGGCCGACATTTCATGCAGTTCCCCGAAAATCTTTTCGACCAACATTTGTGCGAATCATATTCTTTCACTAAAAATATTAAGATAAATTTTCTAAAACATATAGTTTTCTTTATATCGTTGGAAAGGATAATGTCGATTTCTTCATATGCTCCTCATTGATTACTTCAAGAAATATCCCGAGAATATATCGTCTCATTTATTGACAATAATTGGAAAATTAATGTAAAGCGATGTATTTATGCGTAAAATATCAAATCCCGATTAACTCCAATGTATATACATATAGAATTAAATAAAATAATGTATAAATATGAATACATACAATTATAAAATTTATTAGATTATATAGATATTAAATTATGATAATATTAAAATTTAATTATTATAAAATAATTACATATAATGTATGAATATATAAATAAACAAATCAAATTTCCATCGAAAAAGTTAAAATACTCAACTACTGAAACACTCATTCTATTTGGAACATATTGTCGTTTTTTTATGTAAATATTTTTTAAAATGTGTATTTTTTTTTTAAATATAAAAAATGGAAAGAGTAAAATTGTTGTGACTCGTTGGCACGTTTTTACAACTCCAATGGGAATCTCGGCGATTGGCCAATCTCTGAAGACAGTCGACAGCGCGTGACTGTCGCTTATCGGATGAAAATCGTACGAACAAAGAAATCGACATTATATGACGTTCGAGCTCAGCGAACGTTCGATCGGAAGTCTCCAAGGAATTTAATGCGAATGATCCCCCGGTATCGCCGCCAGTTGGAAGGCGCCGTGTCGAGATATAAGGCGCCTCTCTGAGCGATATTTTTTTTTTCTGCTATCATAAATCGGACGTGAACTGCTCCCCGGGGAGCAACTCGATGATCGAGAAAGTTTTGCAGATTGCTCTGACGTATTTGTCCCCATTGCTCTACGAAGTTGCTCACGTCTTTTCCGCGCACATTCTCATACGAAACAAAAGATTTTAGAAAAGTTATACGTGAAAGTATGCACTTTGCAATAACGTAAACTTTATTTAAATTATTGTGATAAATTTAATATGGTCCAAGAGATTCAAATTAATTTAATAAGATTACAAATGTGAAAAGAAACTAAGTATATTATTAAAAATGTTCAGAGAGCGAAAGAAAGAGAGAGAAAGAAAAAGAAAAAGAAGTAAATGATAATAAGTAAAAGTTTTACGAGATATTTTACGAAGAATGAAACATAAAAGAGAGATAAGTCTGAAAATTTCTCTTTACATAGTTTCTCCTTCTCCTATGTACATAATGAAAATGTATAAGGGCGAAACACATCTTCTGTATGCAAACTTCGCGCGCACATCGATTATGGTGGCCGCTGTATCGCGGTATGCGAACATTCCCCCTAGCTCTCGCGACAATAACGTAAATCGTCGAAACTGTCGTAATCCTCGCGCACGAGCAAACTTTAACAATTATATTTAATACGATATAGGTCCGGCAGAGAGAGAGAGAGAGAGAGAGAGAGAGAGAGAGAGAGAGAGAGCGAGAAAGGGAGAGTCAACACATGGAGAAAGCGCGATACAGTGCTACCCGGACGACGGGAGAGAGCGAGAATAAATATTCTCTCTCTCTCTCTCTCTAGCAGTGATATCATAAGCCATAGATACCCGGCGGTACCAATGCAGTTCGGAACTCATACCGGCCGCGCCAGCATTTCTCGCTGTGCGACCACCAACCCCAGGTGAAATCTACCTCCCCTTGGTATAACCCCGTTCTATTCACATCGTTCCCCCCGTCCCTACCCTATCCTCGTTTCTGTACCGCTATGCGGCAAAGTCTAATCAAATTTAATAACTTTTGTACTGCTCGCGCTTCGCTCGTCCTATGAAGCCGACGACCACCCTCTCCTCCTCTCGCCTTCCACCCCTCTCGTCGTCCAACTCTCATTCTTGTTAGTCTATTTCTCATTCCCTGCCTATCTATTTCCCTTTTACCGTCGGGTTCCAGTTCTATCTACTTCCTACCGTGTGGTCTTCGTCACGTTATAAACTTGTACCTCTCGCAGCGGAACCACTGAGTACCACAGATTTATGACGGCGACATGCCAGACCTGCTGAAACAACCCCTCGATCTGCCTGCGACTCCATTTTCTACAGATTCGTCGCCATCTGTTCGCGATCTTCCCTCTTTTTATTTCGACCGTCTGGTGTTTCGTGAATTTCGCCGATAACATTGACCAAATCTTGTTTCGACAAGCAAAACATTCTAAAAATTACTGAACAATATGCTACACGATATTCGTTTTAGTCCGAATAACCTGTTATTTGAACAACGTCATCAGTTATTATATCCATTTTATTTTTGGACTGTAACATTTGCCTTAATAGCAATTTTATTTTTAACACAGCAGCGTTCTTTACCAGTACTATTAGAATCTAAAGTTCTCTATATTTAGTAAAATCAGGTTTAATAAATAGTAAAATCGATTATACAAAACGATGAATATCTAAAATAATATTTTAAAATTGTACTTCAATAATATGGATTTATAAGCTAATCTTATATCTAATATGTTTATTAATACTGATCATTTCCGTAAAAAATTCCAACTGGTATTTTAACTATTATCTTTTCGTAACAGCAAAGTCACATGTTGACATAAATAGAACAATCTGATTGAACTACAGCATATAAGATTTCCGCAGTCGTGATTGAAATTGACTTTTCGCTTGGTCATGAAATATCGGAAAATTCATTCAAGCGTTTTGAATACTCTACGAACGTTCATAATAATAGTATAACTGACGAAAAACGGGATCATTCCGAATAATTCCGTAATAGCTCTCCTGTTATCGCACAAAAGGCGGACAACTCGGTCACGAAGTAAGATTAAGCTCCTTGTTATCCAAAAATACAATAGCGCCGAAAATACAACACCGATTCAATCTTGTTAAAAAAATATTAAAAAAAGATCTGGAATTTTTATTAATCTAACCATATCGATTATTAAGTCTCGGCGCAAAGATGTACGCGAAAAGGTATGCCCGTATCCGTACGCACTCGATATACATGTATTAGAGCACGGAATCGAAAGCCGGGCGGAGAATGGCGACATTAAACCCGAGAGCAGAATAGCCGTATCCGGATTTCAAACGCGACCACACACCTATTTTGTAACAGTTATATCAGCGGCCAATCCTTTCCCTCCCTCACTCTCACCCTCTCACTCTTTCTCTCTCTCTCTCTCTCTCTCTCTCTCTGTCTGTCTCACCCTTCTGGTTTGCTGGCACTATTCTCAATCCGATCCGTGTGTGTTGTGCACTGTTTTCACCCAGCCCACGAACCACTGCGCGATTCTCACGGATTTACCAATAATGTTGCATGCTATGCCGATATAGGTACACCAACACGTATACGGGAAGATATGGATGAGCGGTCGGGTAGCTAAATCGACCTATCGCCCAGTAACTACAGATTAGTGTTATCAGACCGTTACAACGCGAAAGCGTGGTTTACCTTGACACTGGCGAGGCGCGAGATCGATAGCAGCCAAGAATTGCAAAAGTCGTTGCTCTGGCAATCGGATCTAATGCATCCGCTAATAAAGCGTTGATATTTCGTGTTTTTTTTTCAATACGAGCAAAACATCCATAATTTTAAATAATGTCGTGTTAATTTTTCTGTCGTTCAGGACGGAATAACGAAATTGCTAAGTGAAAAGATTAACGATTTTGCTGTTCATCGATCAAACGATGTGTCGATATAAAGACGGGTAAGGTGCACGATTATCATGTATGTATATATTGTAATATATATGCAGGATATTTTCTGAGATCTACATCCTCTACGTCATCAATCACCTGACGTTGTTGTACTCGACATTATTCATGCTTCTAAATCACGCTAACGCGTTTACTTCTATCGCTAGATAAAACCAGCGAAATAGCAACGACGCGACGGCTATTACTCAGACAACAATATTGGTTTTCTAACGCGACATGTAAATGCGAGAAATCCATTCTACGCGTCGCGACGAAATAATATCTATGCAAAAAAATTATGATAGAAGCAGATATAAAAAGGTCGCTCATTAAGAAGTTGCAAGCTCGACATTCTCATGAACATAACGAGGAATGGAATATGAGAAGATAGTTGTAAAAGCTCATTACGCAAAAAAAAAGAGCGAAAGGAAACAAAGCATAATTTCAAAAAAATTACTAGTTTAATAAAATTTCAAAGATTAACTATGTAAATATAAAAACTAATTATAAATTTGTTAATTACTGTATTTCGATGCTTTTGACAATTTTTTGCTTTAAATCCCACTGTAAGATCTCGTCTTTCGAACATGTTTACTTCTACGGGGTCCCATAGATTCCTCCAAATTACATTGTAGCTCTTTCTCAGAATTCTTCCCTAATGTATAACTTCTGATGCACTCTGTTTACGTATTTTAAATATTGTTTCTAATACACATGTACATAACAGAGTTATAATGCAGTTGACAAATCACGTTATTAATCGGTTGCTTTATTGCGGGAACTTATAGTTATATTCGGTCCGATAATACGCTATATCGGATTACGGATACTATATAACAATGCTCAAGTTTTTCACAAATATAACAACAAATGAAATGAAATGATAATAGGGATAAGGATTGTTAAACTCTGACCAAAGTGTAATAAGTTTGGGCGAATTGAGTATTCGTTGTAAACGCGATGCAGTGACTATTGTGTGTAGATTTTACGCCCCTCCAGAAACGTAGCTTGTTGCGGGATACCACAGTTTAATTATACTATACCACAAACTATAAACGAACGTTTGGATACACGAAATATTTTCTTATGCGAAAACAGATTGGGTATTACTATATACGTACCGATAATTTTAGAATATTCACCGTATTTTGTGGTAACAACCACATATTGAAATAATACGTAATACCTACAATCCGCTTATATTTCGCGAAGGTAATCACTTTATATAATCTTAATCGACAATTTATTAGACAATAAACAATTAAAATTTATGTAATCTGTAATTTAATATAAAATTGAAAAGTAATTACTATATAATACAGATAAATATCACCATACCATTTAACATTATTGTTATTATATTTATGAAATTCTGAGAAAATATTGTATATATATTTTTGAACGAACCTTAATCCTACCTTTCGCACAAAACTGAAATAAAGGATTTATAATTGGATGTTATATAAATAAGTTAATCGATAATGGCTATCTATCATCGATGAAATTATAGAGACAGAAAATACGGATATTTACCAAATATAGCTATTCATTATTATCAAAATCGAGCGTTCATTAAAATTTATTGACGTCGCGTCGATACTCGAAGATTCAAGATATATTAAATATTGCAACTGACCATCGTAATAATCTGTCGAACAGTATCTGTGATAAATTGAAACCTAGATCGACGATCGCGAATACGGATTGGGTACTTCCAAGGACTTCGAGCTCAAGCAAATTGACAGTAAATCTGTCCCCGATAGGCGTTGATGGCGTTCTAACTGAACGACGCAAATTCATTAGTCGATCCGATTTGACACGGGGAAATGATATGAATGGACACTGAGAGAGTTATCTTGAGAGAGTGAACAGATTGGAAACTTCTATCATATAGAGTGGAAACATAACAGTTTCCACATCTGCAAATGAATATTCATCGAACGCATTGCATTTCCTACACTGATGAGTTTAAGATTAAAAATAATGTAAGATATATTGATAACGAAAAAAATGTTATTCACAAAATTTCTTTATATACTTGAAAAAAGCTAGATAATTGAAAAGTTAAAATAAAAAAAAATAAAAACTAATACGAGAAAGTTAAAAGCACAGAAAATTAAAAACTTAAAAATTGAAACGTTCTTGCGTGAAATAGTAGCTTTTGTATATATTTATTATATCCTTTGACATCCTAAAAAGCGGTTGATTCGTATTGACATTTTCTTTTCTTTTCTCTTTGTATACTTTCTTAAAATTTCTGAATTATCCAAGAATTATTATTATTATAAATATTAATATTAATCTCATATATAAATATTTTGGTTAATTTGACAATAATTATTAATTTAACATCAATCAGGCAACTTTTCGTAAAATAATAATAACTCGTATATATACAATAATATTAATTATCTTACTATTTTAATTACTTATCGTAAATTTGTACAGGACAATCTTTAATATGCACCAGTGCGCACTAGTGTATTTAATTGAATTCTGAATAGACATAAAAAATATCAAAAATCACAAATAAAAAGTTAAATCAATTATAACTGCATTTGATATCAAAGTTTTAACCACAGATAGGTTTTCCACGCGGTCATTTTTATATCAAACTAACAATAGTCCGTGCATCGAATTGTTTAAATTGTTCGAATGGTATTTTTTCGATATACACAAATGACTTTAGTTATTCGCATTTTTGCAAAAAGTAAAATGTATTATTATATATACACTCATAATTTTATACTTAAAACCCTTTATGACATTAAAAATTTCATGTCAAGATTTCATTGGATTAAACTAAAAAACAAAATAATGTTTTTGCACAGTTAATTAAATGCAGCCGCTAAAAACCCATCTTGTGTATATATAGTCAGAAATATTCTGAAAATTTTTATAGGATCCTTTGAATACGTACTTTATATTATTATGCTAAAATAGACGCGTTGTAAGTTTTTACATGGCGTAATGTTACGAGAAAAATACGTCGCAAAAAACGCGACTGTAGGCGACACGTCCGATGGAGCATAGGGGCGGGATGCCTTTTTGCCGTGTTGTTCTAAACGAACGCCAGGAAAACCAGCATGGACCGGACGACTTAACGCAGAAAAAGGGCGGCCTTGCTTGGCATGCTTTTCACGCCGCTGCAACGCGAGATGGCGAATGGCTGTTTCTCGCAGCAGCCGTTTAAACGGTCGTCCTCGACGCACGCATATATACACGAATAATGTTTTATATACGAAAGTACAAAGAGTAAAAAAAAAAAAAAAAAGAGAGAGCAAAGAGTTTATATGCAGTCGAATTTATATTGTCTATATTTATATATCTACGCATGCAGCTTCTAGCCTCGCCTTGGTATCTCATGGGAAAAACGTTGCGAGAGTACCTACTTATTCTGGTTTTCCGCCGACTATATCTACCGTATCTACTTTGTATGTATGTGCTTGTGTATGTTACATTCTCTCTCCCCGATAAACATTTCTTTTAGCCTAGGAATTTTTCCCGACGTTACTGCGAATGTATTTTCTATCGTTGGGGGAGCGAATTCTTTCTACGGAGATAAACCTTTTCGATGATCTCCCATTCGCCAAAGATCGCGATATCTATGTTAAAAAACACTATCCTCGAGCTACGAGAGTTTCCTTTTAATTTAGTAAGATTATTAACTTTTTTCTCTCACACAAAAAAAATTTTATAAATGATTTTCGTAAATTGACATTAAAACAGTAAACTAAACTCTAATAAAAGAGGAGCGGATGACCATCGAAGCTGCATATATTGTATATAAAACTTTTAAAAAACTTTTTAATTAAATTAAAATGTTACATAATATTTGCTTTGAAACAACCAGTGACTCCTAAAAATTGAAAAGTAATTTGTCACATCTGTCCTCAAATAAAAGCTGAATGAAATTGCTGAAAGATAAATTAAAAAATGAACCAAATGTAATTTGGTTCCTTATTTATTGAAAAGCACTCTTAAATTATAAAATGTTAGAAAATTGTTATAATCGTATTCTTGCCGACAACTCGATAATTAATTAATTATTCAATGCTTTACGTGACCGCACAATTTCGGCTGGACAGAAACCAGAAACTTCGAAGCACGTTGGAGAGAGAGAGAGAGAGAGAGAAAGCTTAATGCCAAATATATTAGCTTATTAAACTATGTTCCAGACATAACAGAACTTAACCAGAAAAGACTAAAATCAGATTAATATTTTAATCATAAAACAATGTTATTATAAGATTAAAGACAAAAAATTTTTTTTACTGAGATAAATATTTATAAAGCTAATTTTTATAAGCGATAAAGAGAGTATGTATCTCTATTTAATCTCTATTTCATTCTCTATAAAATTCCGAATTAAATTAACGTTCTGCCGCATTTCTAATATATGTGGTACATATCTATGGAGAGATAAAAACATTAAATAAAAAAGTATTAAAATAAATATAAAACTAATTTTTGTGTATCCTTCGAAATAAGAAAATGATTTTAAAAAATTATTTTTTGAAAATAATTTAAAACTTTAAATGTAATTTAAAAAATATATTTTTAGCGTAATTATGTTAAAATCACATCTGAACATAACAATTTAAATTTAAAGAGATAATTCCCACCAGTAAAAACGTTGCCATAAAAATCAAATAACAATGCTTTCCATGATAGCAAGAATGTATGCCGAAAATACAACAGTCGCTGAGAAAAAAATGTAGCGCTACCCATATGGTTGGATATCCCATATCCCATGCATCAACGTTCGAATTCAGCTTCATCAATTAGCAGTAGATACAGCTGTTACATACAAACAACTGTCTCATTATTACAATTAAAGTCTACCACATCGCGGATTCTATTACAAACCGTTAACAAACAGTAATATACTAACGGGCGAGATCGCGAAGCGAATTCGGTGGTCTAATATGTCAGATAGGTTTTCGGTTTCCGCGCGATTGCTCGACATATCCGTGTCGGTGTGACTCGATCTGCCATTGCGTTCGCTGATGCTTCGGTAGAAAAATCCTCGAATAAAAATCGTAGATTTGGTTCGATTCGGTAAATATACCGTGTATTGTGAATCTATCTCAGTGTCAGCCGGCCGACTAACGCGAAAACACG
>NW_021851887.1:735445-737926 GCF_003651465.1 Formica exsecta
ACGACGCTTTCAACCGCGTGTGAATCTGTCAGTGTGTATCGGAATGTAGGTAGATAGGAAAACTCGACAAGACTAAACTTCACATTGCGGAAGGAACATAACGGGAAATGAGAGAAGGAATACCGCGAGAATAAACGGAACCGCGTACAAACGCGCCGAGGAATGTGAATGGGATAGCGTTAGGAAGGAAAAGGCGTTCCCTCTGTTTACAAGAGAGTTAAACCTACACGAAAAGTGCGTAATTATAATCCTCGCACTACAATAAAATTTTAAGTAAATCGAGATCTATTAAACTGCATTGTTTTAGGTATCTTTTAGATGCCTTTTAAAAATGTGTATGTGTGTGTGTGTGTGTCCTTCTGTTAATATTAGGATTGTGCGATAAAAAGAAATCGATTTCGAAATCGGTATGTAAAATCGGTTCATATAATCGGAATACCAAAACAATTAATTGATACCAAAATTGATACGCAAGTCGGTTAAAGTAATCGTTACCAAAATAACTGATTGCGAAATCAGCATTATTCGATATCACTTCATGATATTCGGAAAAATTGCGCGGGAAAGATATTATAACCGAAACACATACATATTTATCTGTAGAGAACATGCGGAACAACTAATATTTTTAGCAATGAAACATCTATGTTAATTGTAATTATTGCAATTATTATAAAAAAATAAAAAATATTATTTTATGTTACAACAACGATTCATGTTCATTTAACTTGTCTACCAATATCTATCAATCTTTTTCGTGTCGGACTTATTGATATTAAACATCAAATTTATCTGTTTTGTTCACGAATTTAGACACTAAAAAATTTTCGTTACAATTTGTTACAATTTTACTATTATACATCTGTCGAAGATAATATTTTTCTTATCAAAGTAATTTCTCTTAGAATTATCAATATCTTTTTCAAAGTCTTATTGTTCTATATAGATTTATATGCACAGATTTAAATATTAAAAATCTATAATTGCATAAAATAATACTGCCGATAAATTACAATCATAATTCATAACTTATATTCTTAATTTTAGGATTTTCAAGTAAATATCATAAATGATGTGTCAAATTTAATATATATCATTAAATCAAATATGCACATCATTTTTTATTTAATTAATTTATTGTGTTTTAATATAGTTATTACACGAAACCGAATATATGCACCGACTTCAATATAGATTTTTCCGAATATCATAAAGCGATATCGAATAACGTTGATTTCGCAATCAATTATTTCGATGTTACGATTACTTTAATCGATTTGCGTATCGATTTTGGTATCAATTGTTTCGGTATACTAATTACTTGAACCGATTTTATATACCAATTTCTTTATGATACAGCCCTAGTTAATACATATTCTAAACTTTTGTACATATAACATACACAATGAGAAATAGAAGACCACCATTGGTCAAAATGGTAAAATTTTAATTATCATAATTAAATATCTTGACAACTGAGTCTTAAATTTCGATCAAGCTAAATCTAACATATTAAATAAAAAAAATATCTTAATCTGCTTTTATAATGAGCAACTATAAAAATGCTCTTAAGTAGAGAGAGTTGCAAGAATAATCCATATCTCGCTTGACAATCTCTATTTGTGCACTCCCTTGCCACAAGAAGGAAGTGTTTGACGCAAAGTAATGTATGCACAGACTGCTCATGCCCGACAGACGTTGAGTACTTTGAAGCTTGTGGCCCGACTATAACCGCATAATGCGTTAAGTGGAAGTAGTGTAACTTTCCACTTCCTCGACAGCTTGAATACCATCAAAGTTACATGGTGAGTCGCGCGCGTGCTAATCGAATATAACAAGTTTGTCAAATTCATTGCACCGAGCAGTTATCGCAGAATGGCTAGAGACGGAGCAAGATTCGTTTATCTCACTTCCAAACAAGATTTTTGGAAAATTCTAACAGGATCGATTATCTCGAGGTTTTTGCCAACTTTTATTTTAGTGTTCCACTTGTAGCTTAATAAATTGATACGCTTGATTGATAAAGTTAACATGTTTTATATTATAACTGAGTAATTTTGAAATAATCCATATAAAAAAATGTGAGATATATATATATATATATATATATATATATAATAAAAAAATAATTTAACACTCACCGATACGATGCGTAGCGGCAGAGTTGTAGTACACGTTGACCTGTAAAATACAAAATATATCCAAATTATATAAGCAGTGTCCAAAATAATTAATAATTCAAAAAATTACTATTGGAATCTTTGTCTTTTTTAAAAGGAATTTTTATTGAAAAATTATATAAATTCTGAATAAAATTGTTTTAAAATTTACACATTTTTAGAAAAAATAATATAATAAATAAAAACCCAATATTAAATAAATCATCTAACTAATTATAGAAATCTTAAACAAAATAAAAACATTTTGCATAAAAATATATATGTGTGTATATAAATTATTCTAAATATTTTATTAAAATAT
>NW_021851887.1:737938-757252 GCF_003651465.1 Formica exsecta
TATATATATATATATTAAGTGTTTCAAAATAAAATTTAGAATATTTTTTACGTATTATATTACACAATGCAAACTGGACTACTGCGGAGATAAACGGGCAGTTAATTTAAAAAAAAAAAATAGCAAATAATAAATTATATTATAAAATGCTGACCTCATGGTTGCTCCGCCGTTGCCCGATGCGTCCCCGGGCCTCCTTCCCCTCCTCTTTTGTCCGTTCTTTGCAGTTTATCAGCACTCACATGGCACATATACTCGCGAAAACATGGTTAATTACGACCGCATGCGCACTAATTATTAGAATCACTAACAATTACTAAAATTCACGCGACCCTTAGTACGGCACTCTCGACGTTCGTCGCACACGACATGCGCTTTAATATATTGTGACAGGAGAACAACGCGAAAACTACGATCGCACAAAGTTATTACTCGCTCAGCGTCTGAAAATTATACGACGAAATTCACGCGTCACTGGACGACGCTATATCTATTGTTAACTAATATGCTCTCGTTTTTGAATGATTATTTTTTTGTATTAATAATTTAATAATGATAATTGATAATTTAAGTATAAATAAGTATACGAATTAAAATTGTAGTTCCTCAAAATATAATATCAGAATATATATCGTCGCTTTTGCTGACTACTTCCGTGATAGACCTCGCTCGAATAAATCATATGAATTTTCACAAATCCTCCATGTATAAACGATCCAATTTTTACTATGCGGTTAACAAATATCAAATATGTGATTAAATACGATTGTAATTAAACGAGTTGTAACATTATTCGCGATTTGAAATCGATTCATTCTGTATCCGTTTTGTGCGATGTTTTATTAATGATTAAAAATGACATTGATAATTTTATATATTCCGATATCGCGTAATATATTACAGTCGTTTGTAAATAGCTAGTTAAGACACGACGTATCCTTTCAGAAAATATATAATCAAGAATCGATACAAGTCGCGAAATTAATGCTTTGATGAAAAGCATCGATACATTTACGAGTCGTTAATCGAGATAGTCAATTAATCGCGCGGATTGATAATCTTTATTCGTAAAGAAAGATCGAGATTTGATATCTCCTAGCACTTGATACGATCGTAGTTATAGTTCGAGAGATAATGCGACGATATACGAAGCGTCGAACGCCACACTACCATCCCGTTCGAGTGTCGCGACGTGAATAACAAGGTCATGTAAACACTAGCGCGCTATACGCCATAGGTCAAGGCCAAGGCCGCATACCAATGTGTCAGTCAATTCATCGCCCCATCACTCCCTACTCCGCTACAAAATATATTTCGTGTACTATGAAATAAATTTTTGCAAAAAATACTTCGTTCCTTCAATTTCAAACCGGCTATTGACAAACTTTGATACATCACGGCTTCTCGTTATTTGAATATTTTCCGGCATTTCGTGTATTATTTCTCTCAATCTGAAAATGACGGAAAAATTTAAAACACGATGCAAGATACATATATTTAATTTCAAGCATCATTACAGAAACAATTAACGTCTGTAAAAATTGAAATGAAAAGTTTATAATTTCTATCTCTTGCCACTTCAATTCTCAATTAGAATATTGCGTGAAAACGTGATACATTAATATTTATTGATTTAATCCCTTCAATTTTTAAATAAATAAATATTAATATATCACGATTTCACGTAATTCTAATTGAGAATTAAAATGGCAAGAGATGGAAATTATAAAATTTCGTTTCATTGCAATTTTTACAATAATTGTTTGAATGTACTGTAATGATGTTTTAAATCAAATATGTCTCTTGCATCGCGCTTTAAATTTTTCATTAATACAAGTACTTACATTTTTCCGTCATTTTCAAGTTGAAAAAAATAATACGAATTGTCGGAGAGATTTAAATAACGAGAAACCGTGTATTAAAGTTCATTAATAGTTGGTTTGAAATTGAAGGAATAAAATATTGTATTCCGCGCACACATTTATTTCGTAGTATATTAAATATTTCGTAGCAAAGAGTGGGGAAAAGTATGAACGAACGAACACTGGTATGCGGGTTCGGCAGCGTTGTGTATGTATATAAGCGTGTTTATATACAGACCGTGGCCGTGGCCTTGTCATTCCTGTCGCGACACTCGAACGGGAAAGTAGTATAACGCGAGATGCTCCGTATATCGTATTATATCTCAAACACGATTTTGACTAGGAAATCAAGCGCGATCTTTCCTTATGAATAATTAGATATTACTAATTCACGCGATTAAATATCTCCTTCTATTATTGACTCGTAATATAAACATAATGTATTTTGCGCGACTAAATCTTGATTATACTACTTATAATGAATCTTGATTCTATATTTTCGGATTCTGTATTTTATATATCGCATTTTAAAACTAATCTTTAACTCGATTTTCACGTAATCAGAATGAAATTGTCAGTATCATTTTCAATCATTAAAAAATCGTCATGACTATAAAACAAATTGATCCTAAATCAAATGACGTGACAACATTTATTTACAATCGTTTTAAATCACGTATTATTATATTTATTAATCACGATATAAAAATTCCATGTTTATACATTGTTGATTTGTTAAAATGCATGTTTTACATAATATATTTGATCAAAATCTATCACGCGAGAGAGCAGTCAATAAAGCGATAGTATTTCTTTTCTTTGATATTGCATTATTTGCGAATATTTATTCTTAATTCGTATACTTATACAATATTTATTTCATACTTATAATATAAATTGATAATAATTTTCAAACAAGAGCATATATTATTTGTTAACAACAAATATAGCATAGCTGTGACAACTTACGTGTGAATTTGATCTCGCAATTTTTGAGTAAATCGTCGTTTAATGCAATCGTAGTTCTTACGTTGTTCTCTCATTGCATTATAATAAAGCGCGCGTCGCGAGCGATTAATATCAGGAGTACCTTACAAGGTGCTGCGTGATCATTATATTATATTGATAGTGCGCGATCATAATTAACCGTGATTCCGCAAATGAGTGCCGTGTGAGTGCTATCCAAAGGAACAGCAAAAACACGAACAAGAGAGGAGGAGCAGGCCCGGGGAGGCATCGGGCGACGGCGGAGCAACCGTAAGGTAAGCACTTAATAATTTATTATTTTTTATTTGTTAAATAAATTGCTCATTTATCTCCACAGTAATAATTCATTTTATAACATTGTATAATATGATGCATAAAAAATATTCCAGATTAAAATTTTGGAATACTAAATTATATTTAATAAAATATTTAAAATAATTTATATAAAATATTTTTTCAGAATAAAGTGTATAAGATTTATAATTATTTAGATTATTTATATAAAAAATTAAGTTTTTATCATGTTTCATAAAAATTTTAATTAAATCTGAAAAAATATGATTCGAAAAACATTTGTATTATTAAATATATGTTTAAAGAAAAAATAAAATTTAATAATCACTTTTTTTAATATTAATTATCTTGGACACCACTTTATATAATTCGGATAAATTTGTATTTTACAGATTAACTATTGTCTAGTATCATTCCGCTGTTGCGCATCGTACTGGTGAGTGTTGAAAATTACTCTATCTCTCTTTTAATCTTGAGATAATAGATTTATAAAATTTATATCTGTGTGTGTATATTTACACACACACACGTATACAAGCACACATTAAGTCGAGAAAAGTTAATCGACGCAATTCAGAGAATAAACGTTAAGAAAACAGCTAAGTGTTAACATTTTTATTAAGACAATAAATTAATTTCCTAAAAAAATGAAAAATATAAAACTTTTATAAAAATATCAAATTTCTCGCTAATGTCTGCGTGTATACAGCTAAAATTTGTTGGCTGTTTCCTATATGTTTTGTGCTTAAAAAATGCGTATATACTACAAAAAGCACTCTTTAAGATTCCTCACAATATAGACAAAATAGTGCGCCAACAATCAAAACCAGAAAAGTTTATCCCATAATTTTTGCTCGCGAAATTTTTACATGCGTATATATGATTAAAAATTCCTTGCAATCGTCCCTGCGTTTTATATCACACAATTATATCAACAAGTAACTTTTTAAATATTCAACGATAAAAAACTTGCTAATTGTAAGAGTCAGTGCTCAAAAAAGCTTTGTTTAAATCCGAAATACTCGTACACGCTTAAAAATATTCTTAAAAATTTGCAACTATCTTTACATTTTCATCTTGTATTTTGCATTTTCATACAAAAAATTTATTAAAGAATTTTATTTTGCATTTATCAAAAAAAGAAGTATGGTTAGTACGACTTTTAAATTTTCACTTCAAGAACGTTGCAAACTTTAACAAGATATGTCTAATCAATAATATTTTTAAGTCAAAAAATTATTGTAAAAACATTGAGCTTAATATATTTAGCTTTTTCAAAATCATTTATTTCAATCTGTTTCCTTCAACTTTTCTTTTAACTTACCGCATTAAGGAATCAATAACCATCGTAAAAATGTAAAACACGCCATTTTAAAGAAAAATAAAACATTTAGAAAAATCAAAATCGATATTATATAAAAACGAAAATGCTTAAATTAGTATTCAGTGGCAGCAAACAAGTTCAGCATTCAATGTGAACAAAAAGAAAACTTTGTGAATGATGAAAAACTGAAACGTTTTCAAAGGAGGTATCGACGTTTTGACGAAACACAGATCGATGCTAGTATATACACTTGGCTTGGTATTCTCAAGAAATCTAAAAATACTCTGGTTACGAGTTACTTCCTACGGCAGCGAAGATTCCTGGCTCTTTAATTCGTTTACCGACCATTACAAGTAAGACGAGGCGCAGTGAAACTTTTCCATTTCATTACTTCGTCTTTCTTTTTCTTTGCTATTCGCCATTCCTCTCCTTTTCTCTATCATTATTATCAACTTTATTACTTTGTCCTCTTTTGGCGGTGTACCCATAGCGAAGAGTCTGCCTTTCCACACACACACACATACACACACACACACACACACACACACACACTGTTCCAGAGTACTTCTTAACTTTGGGGTTAAATCTTTTTTTTATCAGATCGACGTCGTCTAGATCAGACAGATCTTTATCTCCTTGTTATATGGCATTTCCGTGAATCATATTTATTATTCTCATTGCAAACCACAATTGCAATACGATTTTTCAAACTTCAAGCACTTTTCTCTATCATTATTATCAACTTTATTACTTTGTCCTCTTTTGGCGGTGTACCCATAGCGAAAAGTCTGCCTTTCCACACACACACACACACATACACACACACACACACACACACAGTCTATGTTCCAGAGTACTTCTTAACTTTGGGGTTAAATCTTTTTTTTATCAGATCGACGTCGTCTAGATCAGACAGATCTTTATCTCCTTGTTATATGGCATTTCCGTGAATCATATTTATTATTCTCATTGCAAACCACAATTGCAATACGATTTTTCAAACTTCAAGCAAACAAATTAAAATATTTTATTATTTATTAAAACATTTATTATGATAAATTAAAATCTAATTTAAATTAAATTGAAATTTAATGAACGTAGCTGCTATAATAGAATAATTTAAGCTCAATCAATAGATAGCATTATATTTTGTATGAATAAGTTGGAAAATATATTTAACTTTATATATTATTATTTATATAATAATATATATAGAGTTAATATATGTATATAAACTTCTAATATTTAAATATAAACTTCTCTTTCATAATAGATAAAATAATAATATGTAAGGTTATAAAGATAATTTTTTTGCATATTTTTTAAAAAAGCTTTAGGCCAAGAAAAGAGAGCTGCGTGTTTTGTATATAACTAGAAATATAATACTATAATTTCTAGCAATGTTATATAATTTTATATTCAATGTTGACTACGGGATAGTTAGAGAATAAATCAAGAGAATAATCCCATAAAACCGAGCGTACAAGATACAGTCCGTATGTTCTGGAGAAAAGTTGTTAACAATGAACATATCTAAGCTGTAATCTAAGCCAGTCTCTCTCATATGAGGCCAAAATGAAGGATTAACGCTTATACTCGTTGTTACACGGGTAGGCGTCGGTCCGTGCACGCACTCTCACCTTGCTTAGTCGGTATATGTGAATGACGTTCTCCATAAAATATTCAAAGCGCAGCGCGATAATGGCGGTGCGTCCAAGCATATTAAACATTCAGTCACGTAGCCGGCCGGCATGGTGTCGGCCGTATACAGGTGGTGATACAACACTCGGCGGCAAAGTTTCACAACTATAGTGATATATACTGCGGTGTGAACTTTACAAAATTACACACAAGTCACTAATTTTCCCATATATATTTGCAATCTGAGATTCATCGGTTGGTCGACAACGAAAGCAATATGCGCTAGACGGTTGAGACCACAACCTTATTAATAATATCTTTATCTGTTAAAAACATAGTAAATTCTTTTATGGTAAATTATATTTTCTCTATAACGACTCTAAAGTCATACTCTCTTATAAAGAATATAAATACTTATGATCTAATTTATATTTAAATCACACATTAACTTTCAATATTATAGATTCTGTGATAAATTGAAATTCAATCTTTTGAAGCTTTATTCAAAGTCATTCGGAATTTTTTATCTTTAACATTAAATAGATTAAAAATTAATATCTCGATTTGAAAAATGAAGTAAAAAGTTTTTGCTTTCAATTTACGACTTTTATTTTCTTATAAAATCCATAAATTTACTAGAGAATTTAACAAGACATTTATTATTGTTGCTTTTTCGCTATTTGGTCTTATAGATGTTCGGATAACAATAATCGAAAGAATAATTTTATAAAGAATTATTTTATATGCATTAACCGAGAAAAGTTGCGACCAAAATTTGAATAATAAAGAAGTTAGATATTCGTTCGAGTAGCGAGTACGGCCCGGTAATGAAACTCCTGTAACAAAATTTCATACACGCGATGCTCGGTTAGACCGGGCAATCGCTTGTAAAATTACCGGCGCTTGTTAGCCGCGCAACAATCTTGTTAAACAAAGGATAAATTTTTCAACGGATCCAATTAACCGCGAATGTATTATGCAAATAATTTCTCTACGCGTCAACAAGAGAAAAAAAAATTACCCTCTGAATTTAAATAATTTAGTCAAAAAGAGATTAAATATTCCATTACGTTGTTACGTCTCCTCCATCGTTACGGTGTAGTCTCCGCCGTGGAGCAAGTTCACGCGATAATTCAACTCTCGCAACAAAGTTTCATCGTGCACGCTATTTCCCGCACGGCACAGAGGCTCTCCAAAATTGCGCTCTATTCGACTGCACTGTTAGACGCTTATAATTTAAGTACTGATCGTGGATCTCGAAATAAAAACAAAAAAAAAACAAAAAGAAAATGAGATGGCAACCGGATAGAAATATCGTGTAAGTAGCGGGCGGTAGTATTCCTAACGAGCTAGATATACCGTAGTAATTAGACGCGGACTCTTTCTCTCTCTCTCTCTTTTTTGCTCTCTCTTTCTCGCTGAGTACTTCTTTTTTCTCCACCGCGAGCGATAACCATGAGCATAACCATTAGAATCTGTTACGTTCAACGTGGATACCATTAGGTCGCACAGAACTGAACCGAGTTCCTGTGCCTCGGAAGAATAATAATTTCGCACACGCGTTAAAGATAATAAAAGTATGAACTCTCGAGGAACGAATCGTATTCGTTTATTCTTTGCGATGTTAAAAAGTACACCGGCAGGAATGATATTTAAATATCAAAATCTAGAGCGTATCAAGAAGGTGTAATACACAAATTTTTTTCAAGAGAGAGAGAGAGAAAGAGAAAATTGTGCTGTTTAATAAATCTTGTATTTTTTTTCTTGCTATTTTGTGCTTGGAAGCGTGTAGCCGAATAATCGGCTTGTTCGTACCATAATTCGATCTTGGAATGGCAATTTTCTGCGGAAGAAATGTGCAATTTTCAGGATAACGTACCGTAGAGCGCGTGTTATAACGGCTGAAAAAGTTACCGTGTTCACCGTGGCGGTGCAAATATTTCGCAACTGACCTATAGATAGCGAGGTCAAATCGTTATCGTTACATTGTGTAACAGCGCGCGTTTCGCTCAGTTCGCGATCGCGAGTTATGTCGGATGAGCTTTTTAACGCCTTCTCGATACGGTGGATCGTTAATCCATCGTGTAAGCGAAACGAATGTCCGACAGAGGAGCGGATTTATGGACCGATTAATTCTCTCTCTCTCTCTGTCTCTTCCGTCCGGTTTCTAATTCGGGACACGTTGATGACGCATAACCGATGTACACCTTAGTGCCTCGATTTATGAGACGGGAGACTAGTTATAAAGATTCTAGCGTAGATTAACTAACGAAAGACAGGTTATATAAAATAAACGCGCAAAATCTGTTAATATCCTTTATACGGAGATGGTTTACGACGAGCGAGATTATGTGTAAAATTAAATAAAAGACTAATAAAAATGTAATACTGCGAAAATATATTATAAATATATTTACAAATTTATTTGTAAATATTATACATGTGAAAATTATCTTTAGCTAAACATACATTAATTGTTTAATTAGCTTCTTGCTAATTATTATTACATTATTACATTATTATTGTCTCTTTATATAACTTTTATATTTAAATTGAATAAAAGAACGCATGTATCTCTCTCGGTATCCATAAAGGTATTATTGATACTAAAAATTATATTAATGCCAAAAAAGCTTTTTTTGCTGTACACGTGAATAAATAATTAATAAAATACAATTTTTTAAATAAAAGCGCGAAGCAAGAGAATGTAATTTAGTTTGAATATCCTCAATGCATATCAAAATAAATATGAATGTATGCAGCATGAATAATATGTACCTTTATTCAGATAGCAAACGCAGAATGAAGCAGAGCAGTATCTAATATCAAAATCGGGATATTTATAACAAAAACATAAAATCAAAGCACCTCAAAGAATATAGCAGACGAAAGATAATTATGACGCTTTAGTATGCGATTTGTTTTGATCACACTGATACGAGATTACATTCAATTCATCGATTTAAAAAGTACTAATGTTCGAGGTAAGCAAATAACGATATGATCCCTAAATTTCCATACTGCTTCAAATAGTTACTGTTATACCCTAACAGTTGCTTGTCTTTCGATTTCCATTATCCGTTCTATATCTAGTTTCTATTGACCCTTCTGGCAAACATCAGTTCATATGCACTATCTATGTTCACGAAATCCTAGACAACTAGAGAACTCGATAAATATTCGAGATATTCATTCACAAGCGCGTATAATTTATAAAAAGAATAAATCGTTTCAATACTTTTCTGCATTAGCTTTATTTCTATTGTATAAAAATTCTATGCAGTTATAAATCAACCATATAATTGTGACAAAGATATACTTAATTTTTTTTCTTCCTTCAATTTTAAACTTACGAGCGCTTGTAGGATATCATGGGTTCATCATTGATTTTTCGTCTAAAATATCTTCGATGATGATCGAAAGCAAATGATTTATATTTTTCTTATACCGCAGATATCTTTTACACATATGACATTCGTTGAGACCTAGCCATATATAAATTCTCGAAAGCTGTATCTTAAGTCGTCCGTTCTCGAACAAACAGATATATTTCACGTTTCACATAAAAACTTGACAGGGCGTTCGAGAAATCTGTAGCCGCAAAAGTACATAGTACGTCGGAGATCATCCCGTTCCGCCGGGACCGATACTATTTTTCAGAATGATTTCACAACCTATTAAACTTGTCGGCGATCGGCAGGGGGGTACTCTGGCGCAATTTGTCGCGTGGCTCGGCTGTCGATAATTCGAAAATATATGTTCATGTGCGAGCGGGTCCGGAGCGAATCGACCGCGATGGAGTAAAGAAAAAAAATCGAGCTAAAACGAGAGGTGGCAGCTCAAATAACTGCGATATACTTGGACGGGATTCTCATTCGGCTGATCTCACGTTAGACTGCAGTTTATTATAAAGTATGACCTAAATGTGGATACTATACGATATGTCGATACAAAAAAGAATGAGCTATATAACATGTGTGTAGTGTATACTATAATATGACAGTATCATGTATTTATAAATAAATTTATACGCGCCATCTCCTCTAAATTTAAAATAGAAAATTTGCATATCAGGGGAGGAAGATAATTTTCGAACTGTCTCGTATATACAAGGAGTAGTGTTGTATGCGCAAATTCATGACTATGTCAAAGTTTGCTGGTTTTACTCAGTTGGAAAAACTTTTCGCGTAATTCTAGTCTTAAATTCATTATTTTAATTGTTGGAGTAATTAACGCAAAAATGGCAAACAGATGTTCCCAAGCATCTTACAATCGCAAAAAAGGCCGATTCACAATTTCATGCACATAAATAGATGAGACCGAGAATAGAATATAAATAGAATTACTATCTTTGAATAATTTTTTGCATTGTCAAATGCTTTGCTTGATTTATTTTTTCAGAGTTATCAATATTTTATGGTATCAATTTCGCACGCCTAAATATGATAATTTATGATAAAATATTTCCATATATTAATAATTTGTTTGTTTTTTATGCGCGACAAGATATTAATATAAAAAAAAGCCACACGATCTTCAATGCATTTGCGTATCTCTATCTTAACTAAATCATTCTTAAGATGTGCTAAATTATCGAAATGTATATCGATTAATTTAATATCGAAAATTTTGCACGTATTGCCGGACGTTAATTTATATTCATTTCATAGTCGACTAGTTTTAATATAGTACTCGCGCGATTATTAGTCGCGTATGTTAGTCTAACAAAGAGAGTAATTCCATTCACCCTCTTTCTCTCTCTTCCTCCTTCTCTCTTCGTTCCTCTTAAGCGAGTTTCCAACGTCGCCTTTCGAAAGGAAAACTTGGGCTTGGAAACAGCAACAACAGCAACACCCCTAGATTAATCTAAGACTCTTGGCGTTCCCGCTAAGGTTTCACCGCTTCATACACTAAAACTCCAACTATCAGCAGACGTAGCTTTTCACATACACGCGTGTGCGAGCATCTCAAATTAGTATTTGTTGCAGTGTTATTCAAATTACGTGAAAGTTCCAAAGCACCAACTGTTGACTTTTTTCGCATGTCTTTTTCTTATAAACTCGCCAACTTCCTTGAGACTTCACCCATTTAATGCAATTTCCGGCGACCTCGCGAACGTGTTTCACGCTATAGTAGATGCGAATTTTGAAAGTACGCACCGGTGATATTTATTTTAATTACAAACATTGATCGAAAAATAGTATGTTTAAAAATATAATTTTTTTTATGATGTACTTAGTATCGAGATTAATTGTGCCGTATTATTAAACCAGTGCTCGCTAGACCAGTATTCCAATAACTGTCACGCGAAGGCTATCTATTTTACTCTTTCTCTCTTTGTTAAACTAATATTTTATATTATAGTTGTTTGATTATATCTAATTGTTTCTTATTATACTCGTATAAAAAAAAATTTATTCAATTTTCATATATCTACATTTTTTTCAACATCATTAACTGATATTTATTTCGCTAATAAAATATAATGTACGTAAATACGAATATACACTTTGTTTTATAAATAACAATGCTTTATATTACAAAGCAGAAAATAATTTCTATTTAAATAAAATCATAATCAATACTGTTTAAATTAAAAATCCGGCGCGAGAGGATTCCCTTTATTATAAAATACGTTCAAATAATGATGTACGCAGTACATTTTGACAATATGCGTTGGCGCAAAAAGCCCTTTTGCAGCATTGGTCAGCCGGCCGGCCGGTACGCCAATATAGCGGGCACGGTCAAAGAATCATAAACGGTATTATTGGCACAAAGGCTGCCTTTACAAGCTACAAATTACCCGAGCATCGCGCCAACGCCAACGACCGAAGTAATAGTGCCTCGGTGGACCCTCTGCTACGATACAGGCGCCCACCTTCGACGTTATGCTAACTGACACTATGAGCTACTTTGCATTAATCGTCCCAGAGAAGTTACCGCGAATACGAGGCATTAAGCTCGGCTTTTCCTGTGAAACTACGTCGTTCAGTCAAACGCCTTTGCGTGGTAGAAAAAGGCGGTAACTGTCTCTTATTTGATCTGATTGGACGAATTGAGAATTTGAGAAATGTAGAAATTTACAAATACATTGAATCGTAAGAAAACGGCTGCGCATTTATCGAGCGAAATTTGAATAACAAATTCTGCATATAAGCAAAATTTTACAAGTGAGATGAAAAGATTCTGTTAAAGCAATCGTGTAATTACCGATTTAATACGCATAGTACGATATATTTGAAAAATCTAAAGAAATTTTCTCTTAATATTCGTACATTCGACAAACATTCTCCAAAGTATAATACTAGAATAGAATATCTATTAATAATATATTCGAAATTTCTCATACATTCTACACCGACGTGCTAAATCTGGCACAAATAAATTCTTCTAATTGGAAATACATAATTAACAAAATGGATATTTCGAGTTCGGAAAAATTCATTTCGCTGACAAATATTTTCGCGGACGATTTCCCCGCGTTATTGCGACGAGTAAATCTTTGAATATCGGCGGCGCAGCTGGACAGATTCCATGAGAGAATCAATGGCGAGATCTATGGAAATTCCTCTTTTTGGCACGACTCCACGGGAAATGGAAGAACAATGCGCCAGTCTGGAAACATCTTTTATACAATTATAGTTTTTACGCGACGCGATCCGGTCGGAAATATGGAAGGAAGGTGGAGACAGGCTCGTGGCAGAGGTGACACAAGAAAGCGAAAAAGGAACGACGGAGACGTGGCGGAGAGAGTGAGCGAAAGAAGGTAGATAATAGCCAGGATAGAATTGTTCCAGGAGCAAAAAAACCGATCCATCCCAGAGTGTTATCGGATGGCTCGCGAGCCGAGTGCCGCTCCGCATCCTTCTCCTGAAAATGCCTCTAGGAGAAAATTGCTTTATTTGCGCGGCGTACACATGGCAGTACCAACTGGCGCACCTTCGACATTCGTGATAAGTGCACCGCACCGCTATTAACGTTGAAAATCATTTTTTACAAACAAAAGTGGAAGCTTATTTTCTTCGAGTCTTCAGAGCGTTGCGACGAGATCGACAAAAATGATGTGTGTATGTGATTTGAAAATAATATTTTTATAATTCATTGAAATAATTCTTTAAAAAATAGAAACTCTGAATATGTCATTTTCATTAATAATAAAACTCTCGTCGTCACTCTTGCTAAAGAGAGCGACCATAATTCGTTCAATCGGAGTATGGTTCTGGAAATATAGATGAAATGCAAGCGACAGATAGAAAACTGTAACCATGTCTAATTTCAGCACGATAATAATTGCAGAGCTGGCACTGTAATGCTTTCAAATCAGAGACAAATGCTTTTTCGTCTCCTTCTCGGGAGATGAGTGTCCTCCGCGAAAGACGATAACGCTGCAACTGAATAAGTGCAAGCGGAAAGGAGAATATAGGGGAATAGAATGGATAGAATGCTGCAATTAAACATTGTGTTCCCGTTCACCCCATTATAATTACGGATACCTGACCTAAATCCGACATGTAACGGCTTCCACTTTCCCTTTCGAATCTTTCGCAATTATTCGCCCGCAATTTATCACGAAAAAACGTCGACAACTATTAACGATGACCAAGTACAATGTTGTTCGAGAAATCGTAAAAATATTTCAGATATCTCAATTATATTTTAAAGTCATCATTGAATACTAAATCTTAAAATTGTAACAAAATTTTTATTTTAGACAATGATAATAGTGCAATCAAGATAAAATTTACTTTGTAGCTGTAGTTGCCACATTCTTCATCTGTAAAATATATTTAGAAAGATCTTGTTCACACAGCGTTTCCTGCTTAAAGAAAAATACTTGTAGAATTTGTTTCGATCATTTTCAAACATCAGAGTTAAAAAGATATCACAAATAATAAAAAAAAACAAGCAATTTTCTACGTGTGTGAATAAGATTCCTGCTTGATGGTCCGCAAACGAGACCGCAACTGATGAAGCAAGCAGTCTCTAGTTTGGGAAATAGTTGAGAAATGTTGGAAATACTTCGCGCGCAGAATCCTTCTGTGGCGATATTGCATTTCAACGTGGAAAGCAGAAAGGCGAAATTAGACGCCTTAATGCTCCCGTGCATTAAGAGGTTTCCCAACCACGCCGACATTTCCAGCATCCGTCGCAATCGACGACAACCGTCGTGATTTTTCAATTCTGAGAAACTTAAAAAAAATCTTCACTTCCTTTTGATATCGTATAATTAAAACATTTTCCATAACGTACATTGCCGCAATTTAATAATAATCAATATCCATAATACAGCTACTATACAAATAAATAATTCTCATTATCATTCCGTGTATTATTCTCGCACACACGTTTCAACGAGACAATAATGAAAATTCTTTTCATCATATTACAATATATAACAGGAGAAAAAAATGTTCTTGAATAACATAATTAATCTTCTTGGTAATAAATGAGAATTAAACGTGCCAGGATCTTTTGGTATACCGGCTGATTCTTAAGCTCATACAAAGCCACTGTGATTAAAAAACAATATAAATATTATTTTTAGACTATCTCTCTTAAAATGTATTAATATTTTGAAAAATTGAGAATTTTTAACGCCAGGCAGCAACACTACAATCTAGCATGGCTCTCTGTATGTTAAATCGTTGCCCGAGCAGAGCGAAAAGCGCCGTTTCGTCGGATAAAAGGCGTAAAATTTGCACGCGAATAAGTAAAGAAGCGGAGAGAATGCCGCGGCAGAGAAATATAGCTGGGAAGAAGATGAATGACCGCATGGCGGGCATGTAACATGTCTGTAACCTGCAATGCCGCCGGACGTTTTTATAGCGTTAGCCCGGTTACGTATCGTCGAGGAAGACGCGAGCTGGAAGCGAGTAGAACAGTATAACACAAAACTGCAACCGGAACTTACTCTCTTTCTCTCTCTCTCTCTTTATTAAATAGACATATATACACGTCAATGTAAACTCTCGTAAAAGCAAAACACCGTCATAACTTTCGCCATTTCGGCAGCTTTGCGATTGCATAGATAATAAAGCAAAAATTGCAACGACAAGATTCGGCGCTTTCATTATTAAAAACGTGTCCTGCTCATTTCGAAGCACAATGCAATGCAAAATATTTTGCACACAAAGAAAAATAAAATAAATATATTTTTTTTATCTCTCGTTATTACGTCATAAATCAATATTAAATAGTTAATATCAAATCTATTTTTTTATAGATTCTCGTGGCTTTATTAATACAATAATTTGACAAGATTTTTACAAAAGAACGTATCTCTCTCATAATTATTCGAATAAAAGTATACGGAGTAAATGGAGTATACATTCATAAAAATTGTATGACGTTTCAAAACGAGTAAACGCGAGTGAGTACTCGGTAATATAATTTACACAGTTGCCAGATAAGAATCGAAAGCTTGCGTCGACGGAGTTTATGCTCCGTCTCTCGTTCGCGAATAGTACTTTTATCGCACTTCCAGAAGTAGGCCAAAAAGCGGTGGCGTCTTCTGCCAACGCTCTCGGAATACGATAGCGCCGTGCGGATTCGCGTCTTGAAATTTAATATTTCCCTTTTTGGGAGCACGGAAATGCCATTAAACGGTCCGCGAGAAGCCACCAAGTCGTGTTCATCGAATCGAAAGTTTACACAGGCCTGCCGGCTTCGACGCACGTATGTAAGCGCCCGCGCGCACACATCTCGAATGCGAGATGAAAGTCAGTTTCCATCTTGCCAGGTCGAAGTAAGAAGATATATATCGTGCAATATATCCGTATATCTGAAATTTGTATATAGCGACTTCCATCAAATACGTTAGAAGGGATTGATATATATTGATATATTTGCATGCGAATGCACACAGAAGGGAAACTTCAAATCTTAAAATTATCGAATCGAAATATAATGTATATAATGTAAGAATTTAGAAGTCTATTTGTTGCATTACAAAAAAAAAATCAAATCGCATTAACAGACGTAGTTTCTGAAACAGTGACTTAAAACGTAGTATCATTCGATATTGATGATGCAAATGTATGCAATCTAAGAGATTACAGCAATACACTGTGACAGCTTTTCTTGTGAAGCTGGATATTTTATTTGCATTTCTTTCTTAATGCTGAATACATTAATTAATCGCGTGACTTTAGAAAATTAAAATAAAGTTCTACGCTACAATATCGTTGCAATAAAAACGTTGAGCGGATACTGGAGCGAGTTGCAACAATTGCATGAACTAGTAGAAAAACGCCTGACAAGCACGCTTGTTTTCTACTAGTCTCTTAGATGAACATTACGCGACGAAATAATTAAAGTTTACAGAAACGAAACGTACACGTGTAATTATTTTTGTAAATAAATTTTCGTTAATTTTGATAACGATCTTGTAAAAATAAACATATATAATTAAAAATATATATCAATAAATTTAATAAAATTTTTTTACGTTCGATTCGTTACGATGTAATGATGATCAAGCTCAATTTAGGAACATGTGCAGAGCAAATTCCCCTTATCGACGAATGTACGAGAATAGTTTATTTTGTACTGTATGTACAGCATGGCACATTTCTATGCTATTCTCGATCTGCAGTCTCGTTCCGTTGCGCTAAAAAGTCGTTCGCTCGTTAACGGCAGTCACAGTCTGCAATCGCGAAAGAACGATTGTAGTACGTGGCTGACGCAAAAGAAATTTTAGCGCACCAGAAGCTTCCTCATCTGCCGCCATTCTCTAATCCTTGCCACGTCTGTGATTTGACTCGAATATATACAATCGAAGAGTGCGCGCGTGCAAAATAAAAACTAAATAAAATAAATGATATTTCGGTTCGAACAACAAAAGGATATTTTAAAATCCAGAACATATTTGTAAAAAAAATGTTTATTAAACTTAATACTTTTATTTTTTTGATATTATTTAATGATCAATTTAATCTATTGTATCTCGAACAATTTAAGAGAGACATTAAATTAATTTAATTGGACAATGTTTCAGAAAACTATAAAAATAAAATTTGAAAACATTTTTTTTATATTAAATTTTAGAATATTTAATCTCAAAGTATATCTAATATTTTTTCACTCCTCAATTATACAAAGTTTTCCATCATATAAAAAATTATACTCGCTTAATGATATATCGCATAAAACATATCGCGCAAGAGGACAAATAATGCTCCAGTGTGTAAAAGAGTTTTCTATAAAGTTCTACAATAGCATTTTGCCGTCATAACGTATATACGACATAAATGAAGTGATATACGCGTAGAGAGAAATGATATGATAAAAGTATACGCATAATGTATCAACAGTTCTATTTTTTTACCACACGACAAAACACTCAACGACACATGACAGCGTTCATCCGCTTTCACAGTTTTCAAAGCGACTTTTATATTCCTCCACGCTTATAGCAACAGACATTTTGCATTCTCCATGTATAAATCAAATGTATGTTACTGAAAATGCATCGGATAAACAGCAGCTGCGTATTTAAAAACACGTAAAGGGAGATGCCTTTTGATTATCTCGCTAATAAAAAAATTGTGAATGTAATTTTAAAAAGTACGATATGTCTTGCATTTCCGTGCTTTCAAGAATCTAATTAAATATTATATGTATATAGAAATATCCTATATAGAAATTATGTATAAAACATATTTTATGTATATATATTTGCAGAATTGAATAATAATACTCTCACTCTCTTTTCTTATATTTTCGAAAATATTAAAAATAAATCATTTTATCTCTTTTTAATTTATATTTTTATAGCTTGAAGATATGTTCATTATTTCTGATACAATTCACGGAAATATCTTTAATAATAAACGGATAATGAAAATTTTTCAACATGGCAGCATTTATTTTTCAAATATTCAATACAAATCAATAATTCACAGTGTTTTCACAGGGGAAAGGAAATCTCTCCCTCTCAAAGCAATATCGTATCGTCAATTATGTACAATAGTATGTTACTGCGTTATTGAGACTTCTCGATTTTATTATATACTCATATGTATTCAAAATAAAAAAAATGTAACTTCAAAGTTCTATACATACTTATTTCGAGCAGAAAATTTCTCATTGTTATGTAAACTGAAGGGAGCAAAAAAATCGAATACGAATACATATACGTATGTATAAAGTGGCACGGAGTTTAAATGGCAGATACGCGCGAAACTATAACGACTCTGATGTATATTTAATGTCTTAACTTTGAATGAGGCTCGCGGTCCGCCACGAGATAACATTTTAAATATGTTTTTGCATTTATGCGACCGAAAGACTACGCGTGCGATCCTCGTGTCGGCACATCACGGGAGAGCGAGCTCACTGAACACGACTAAGGAAAAAGGGAAGTTTTTAACGCAACGATTGCAAACTCGACTATATTCCTCTACCTTTCCCAAGGCGCAGTAGCTAAGGTACTTTTTCCAAGGTATTTTCCCTTTGCTTTTCCTCTATTTCTCTTTCTTTAGTAGAAAGGCTGCATCAAGAATCTACGATCTTATACTACCGACCGGGGAATACCAGAAGTTTTTCCATTCGCCACAATGACAAAAGAAACGAAGTCGCGCGAGAAACACCCTTTATTTGAGTCCGACAAGACGAGCAAATTTTGACGGATTCCGTGAGAACTTGTCACAGATCAGTGATAATATTTTTGAATATTTATTGAGAATATTGTCATTTTACCTTGATTTCACTTAATTAAAATGTGATATATAATGACAAAAAAATGGATAAAAATTAATAATGAAAAAATTATCCGTTATTCTTTATACATGTAAAGATTAATAAATGTGAATATGTGATAATATATGAAAAGTTAAGATTATATAAAATGAAAAAATATAGAAATATAACTGTCTATGTTATTATAAAATTAAAATATTTTATTTAATTTTTTGATATATTATTTATTTTTATCTTGTATTGTCGTAAATATTTTTGTCTTAAAAAAAAAAAAGAATCGTAGTCGATTAAACTCGATACATGGAAATGTTATATCAAATTTATGAATGAGTTATATTTATACGATTCGCGAAACTCTTCCCGAAACGAAGTATGACAGATATAAAAATTTCTTATACACAAAAGAGAGCTTTTATATACAAGCGATCAATATGTCTTATTGCTAATAACAATATCTTTTCCGGATGAGAAAAAATTCGAATTAACGTAATTGGAGAAATATAATCA